>NW_020884875.1:5441978-5485047 GCF_003945725.1 Corapipo altera
GGGGGGGGCGGAAAGGAACAGGAAAAAAAAGAAACCAGCCCGCGGCATCTTCGACGTACCGAGCAGCCCAGCAGGAGAGAGTACCCCGGCACCGGCAGAGGGTCCCCCTGGCTGAAATCATCTACGGGGCTAGCGGAGCATGACCTGCCCGTTATTCCTTTGTGATGGGCTTGTCGGCATTTTCTGTAGCAGCAGAGTTTCTGTAGCAAGCAGACAGGTTTTGCTCCTTCTACCTCAACACCTGAGGGCAGGCGGCGCTTGGAGCACAACCCAGTGTCCAGGTCCCCCGTGCCCTGAAAGGTGAGCACTCACGAGGGTAGCTTTAGGTTTTTGTGTGCTCTTTTAACATCGCTTCTGTGCACAGATACAAATAAAGAAAATGAAGTATTTTACAACATTATGGCTGCGTTCTGCCCTTGAATGTTTCCTGTGCTACAGTGCCAACTTGGATAGGAGCACGCACCTGGGTTACAGCCCTGCTAGAAAACTAAAAAACAGCTGTTTTTTTATTCCACACTTTGTTTTCCTAGCCTTATGTCAGTGTATCTACTTTTTTTCTTTTTTTTTTTTTTTTTTCCTTGGGCCACGACCAAGCTAGCACGTGCCAGTTTGAAACGGGGAATGTCACTTTCGGGCATCATTATTTCGTGGGGGCTGGAGTTAACTGCAGGGGAGAACTCGTTCTGTGCCAATGCGTTTCCTCTCCCAGCTGTGTTTGCACACTGCCAGCAAATAAACGAGTAGAGGTAACAAGTAGCAAAGAGTTTATTCAACATTCAGTGTGTCCTTTCACCATTATCTTCATGGATCATCCTCCAAATAAATAACACAGTACGCGAGATTCAGTATATTATTTACATGCTGGATTTAAAACCAACCGAAACAAACAGCACAGGGACAGCACAGCTGACACGATATATAACATCATTTGCGAAACGCCATCTAATTTTCAAACTCAAGTGACACTAAGGCTTAGAGGATCAGACTCTGCACCGACTGTACGGAGCGCAGACGGCAAAGCCAGAGCGGAGCCAGCGCCCAGCGCCGCGGACGCGGACAGTAACGAGGGCTGGCGCGGCCGCCACCGCCACCCGCCGTCAGCCGTCACGCCCCAGCCAGTGGCACTTCTGGGCCACCTCCGGAGGTAGGAGGAGCGGCAGGGACTGCCCGTTCAGAGACACTAGGAGCTGTAACTGGTCCATGCAGTCCCGCAGGGTCTCCTCCGGGTAGCCGCTGACTCGCAGGTCCAGAGGGCTGCGGTGTCGCAGCAGCCGGTCCGCTAGGCCCAGGCTGCCGGCGGCCAGCAGGGACGGCGCGTATTTGGTGAAGGCGTAGTCGGCCAGGCTGAGCTCCGCGACGCTCCCCGCCAGGCTCCGGGCGTCCGCCGCCTCCGCCGCGTCGGCCCCCCGCGCCTCTAGCCGCACCTGGCTGAAGTGCTCCAGGAAGAAGCTGACGGTAGGCGCCGCCAGGTTGAAGCCCAGGCGGTTCAAGACGATGCACTCCAAGTTGCGGAGCTGCTGGCGGGTAAAGGCGCCGCAGCAAAGGGCGAGGAGCTCCTTCACGCTGGGAGGGTGCACCTCCACCTGCGAGCGGGGACAGGGGTGGGGAGATCGCCGCCGGAGAGCAGCGCGGGGGAGCGGGCGCGGAGCCCTGCCCGACTGGGGCTGAGCTCGGGGCCGCCGGAGCTGCTCGAGCTGCAGAGACCCCAGCGGGCTGCAGAGACCCTGGCAGCGGGGCAGCCAGACCCCAGGGCCGCCCTACCTGCTTGGAGGCGATGAGCAGCGCCGTTACCCCTAGGAGCTGGAAGCAGTCGGCGGCCACGGGGGTGGTGGCGAGGAAGCGGTCGAGGATGTTGACGGCCAGGCAGAGGGCCTCGAAGGAGAGCCCGAAGTGCCGGTGCACGGCGATGAGCCAGCTGACCAGCTTGCAGCGCGCTTCCGCCGTCACCTGCGGCACCGGCAGCGGGGTCAGGTGGGACCAACCCGGGGCTCCTCCGCCCACTCCCCGCCTCCGGCCCCGCTGCCCCCACCTGCGGCTGCCGGGCCAGCGGCTCCTGCGGCTGGAAGCGGCTCTCCAGCCTCTTGTGGGAGCGGTACCAGCTCTCTCCATAGTCACGGAAAGCCTGCAGCTCCTGCGGGCTGTCCCCCACGGCCCCCGCCGCCGTCTCCGGGCGCCGCCGCCGTGGCGGGCGGCGCGGGCAGCGCCCGGGGGAGCCGCCCGGCCCCCGCCGCTCCGGGGTGCCGATGCCGCTACCGCACCGCCCGCTCGCCGCCGTCACCATGGGGCGGGCGGCCGTGCCAGCCCCGCTCCGGGCGCGGACGCGGCTATTTGAGCGGCGGGGCGGTCACCGCCCGCCCCCCCGGGCACCTCGCCCCGCCCTCTGCCGGGCACCGCAAGGACCGCCGCCTCCTAAACAAGATCTGAGTCACCCAAATACCTGTCTCTTCTCTGCAGCTTGCCATCGGGCCAGACGGCTGCGGTGGAGTCGCCGTTGGTCTGCGACCTCCCGACCACGGCCGCTCTCTCGGGCAGGGCACGGAGAGCAAACTGGGCAGCAGCGCCATAAAACCACGGCAGGTGAAGCTGCCATGGCTTCTATTTTGACACTACTAAATTAGGTTTCTCTACAGTTTTAACAGCTAGACTGCTCTGTTTAGGTAACACTTTCATTTGAAATCAGTAGGAAACAGCACAAACACACCACGGGAGATACCTGGGAACGAAGGAGATCTCTGGGCCATCTGGGTCTTCACTACACTTCCATCCATGGACTATTTATGCAGTGGAGCATTATTGTAAATAGCTGAATGCAGGGAAATTTAAATACTCCTGCACTCCAACCACCTGTTTGCAGTCTGCTATAAATGTGGAAAGACTTGCAGAAAGAAAAACAAAACCTCTCCTAGGTTGAGCACTGGGAAAGATGTCATTGGGAAACAAGAGCTTCAAGCAACCCAAACAACCCAAGAACAAAAGAGGGGAGTAGGGGGGTGTCATGGGTTGAGACTGGCCCCCCTGAGAGTCGGGAGCACAGAGGTGATCGAGTGCCAGAGCAGTGTTCCCTGACAGCCAATCACTGCTGGTCTTGTTTGCTGCTGCTGAAAAATCATATACACACAACCACCAGAAGCTGTTGGCAATTCTGTCTGTCTGCTGCTGTGTGTGGGTGGAGAAGGCTAGGGGGTGGCTGGGCTTCCTTCTTTCCCCCCTCCGGAGAGGGAAGGGGAGCCCTGTGGCCCCCCAACTCTGCCTAGGCCAGAGTTGGAGGCAGCATTGGAGTGTGTTTGTTGTGAGGAGAGAGACTCACAACTTTTGAGGTAAGCAGGAGAGAGAGAAGGCAGGCCTTGCAGCCAAGCCCTCTTCTTCCCCCCCCCCCCCCCCCTTTTTGCAGTCAGGCCGTAGAGGGGGTTTTTAATTTCCCTCCCACCGTGAATGGAGGAGAGGCTCAGCACTGAAGCAGAGCCAAGTGGATGGGCTGATAACGAAAGCAGCTCGGTGCCAGGGAGAAGAATCCCAGGCAAAATTGGAGACGGACTGGAGAAAGGCCTGGAGGATGTCTTTGCTGTGATCTAAACGGACAGCCGAAAACTTGGAGGAGGAATCAACATTCCAGGATGCGTACGTTGATAAGCTAACTGAACTACAGCAGCCTACAAAACCGAGGTATGAGACTGAGAGAGAGAGATCACACAGCAGAAATGACACAGAACCAAAGAGAAAGGACTCAAAGCTATCTTCTTGGACTTCATGAGGAGAAAGGACTTCAGCAACCAGCTGGAGGTTGGTGAGGGAGTGTTTCAGGTTCGCTGAACACTCCCACGAGAGAGAGACTGCGTTACGTATCAGCCTTGAAAGGCTTTTCCTGGACTAAAGTTAAAAGGAGAAGCTTCGAAGGGACTGATAGAAGTGTAATATAAATATATATATATATAGTTGCTTTTAGCTTGTATAGTATTTATTTGTGTAAATAAAATGTATATATGCTTCCCCCTTCCCCTATAGAAGCCTCTGGCCTGAAGGTTTTCTCTTCACTGTTGAGATAAATTGTGGGAAAGGGTGGGGGAAGCCTGGAAATTGGATTTCTAATGTGGCTCAAACTGCCACAAGGGAATTCTGCAACTTCAATAGCAGGAGCAGGAACTCCTCTCCAACATGAAGACAGAGACCAGGAGAACATGCTGCGTTTAAAAAAAACTCTGAAGATGCCTGTTGAGACTATGGTGACAAAGATCCATACCTACTGACCACTCTTGTGGCTGACAAATGCTTCAAGAGAAACAACACAACAGTGTTAACAGAAGTCTTTATTAAATAAATCAAGCAAAAGAGAAAGTTCATCCAGCCAAAAGAGCACAGGCCCCCAAAAGTTGCTCATGTATACTGCAGAAGTAGAAAGCCACCATAGTATTTGTTTGTTTGTTTTAAGATAACTGTGCTTATCTGTAAACCACAGTGTGATTTCCTTAATCTGTTTTGCAGAAAACTGTTGCTCACTCAGAAGACCGTGGAATTTCCTATTTATTACAAAATATCCCCTTAATTTAGTTCATCAGGGCATGCTAGAGAACACAAAGAATAACTGAATTTCAACATTACTATCCACACATAGGAAAAAAGCTCTCTGTTCATCACAGTTGAATAAGGGAGAACTCAAGGACAATTCACACTTTCCTAGGATTTAGCAATTTAAGACCAACAACTGATATGCAAAATTCAAATCCAAAAGGAAGAGGAGCTTGTTAGTTACTGAATTACTGAAATATTTTTCTAGTTCATGTTTGCAAAGGACACAAATAAAAGATCTCAAGTGAAACAAAACGTACAAAATTATCAGAGTGCAGATTTAGTTCATATCTTCAATGAATATAGTTTGCAGGTTTTTATTTCAATGTCTGGGAATACAGAAAGCAAAAATAAGGTCTTAAGATCAAAACTTAACTGTTTAAATGCTTCCTTGCCTAAATGTGTTAAAAAACAATCCAGAACCCAGTTTCTGTCTCACCTATGAAACCAAGAATACCACTAGTTTATCACAACGCATAAATGATTAACAGATGTGATCACTTTTCCTTCAAAGTTCTTAATAAATTCCTATTACAACTTGCCTTTTCCTGATCTAAGTATAGGGTAACATCCACAAGCTGGTTTATTTTCAGCTCATGTTTCTCTCAGCACAGCAATACCAGTTGTGCTGTGATAACCTAACTGGATATTTTGCATTTTTATGCATTTTCCTCAGTGCCCTTTCCGGACACCAATAACTTCTGCTGTACAAAAATCTTTATTTTTCAGATTAAACAAAAGTTGTCATCTACACTATTCCTCTGTCTGTATGTACAGTTCCTACTTGACTGCAATTGTTCAACTGCAAACCTTCCCCACCAATATATTCGTCATTCTTGAAAGCAGAATTGGTGATCTAAAATTGCACTTCATAATTGCAAATAGTGTGGACAGGCAGAATGTAAGAGCATCTGGTTCATTAAGCTATCTGGTTAAGGATTTTTCAGTATCAAAGAAATAAGAAACAAAGGATCGCACAGACACACAATCACTGTGAGCAGGTGGTAAGAGAGAACAGTGAAGACCAGAAGCTTTCTGCCACTGAAAGTTTCCACCAGGAACTGCTCTGATAGAGCATTCAAAAGGGGTAACCTGAACTCTGATCAATAAAGGGGGGAAAAAAACATGCTCATCATTTGAAGGGGGCTTGCAAGACCGTGAAAACCTTAACATACAGAAGGGACAGCAAAACATATTGCAATTGCAGGGAGAGACAAGGATCAGGGTGAACAGGGAGGTACAACTGTGAGAAGAGGCACATCCTCTGTTTGGGAGGGGCTGCTGGTTAGTACACTTGTCTAGCTGAGCACCTGTTCACAGCAGTCCATATTATCATCTTACAGAGCATTTTCCTAATGTAAATCATATAGAAAAATTAAAACATCTATAAGATGCATTGGTTCAATACTGTAAATTCATATTTTAAAAAAACATTTACCACTTAGGAAATCCACATAAGAAACATTTGTCATCTGTTTGCACATCTCTAATGGAATTCTACTCAACTGAGATACAGTCTTTAGTCATCACTACATACTACATCACCAGTGATGGTATGATTAGCACATTACGCTGAGAAGGAGAAATCATTCACAGCCATTTCTATATTGAAAAGAAACTGATTGCAGCTATCATTGGTATAGTCAGACAAATGGCACCAAATGTATTATAAATCCTAAAGATATCCAATGTTCATCTTTAAAGTCATACAGAGAAAGGTTAATCCTATGCAAAATCCTATGCAAAATCATGCAATCTATCCCCATCATGGCTGGTAGCAACCACACTAAGCATTTAAATGTCAATTGATGCTGGAGTGCATATTTCCTCCGCCATTACTGAAGCTCTGGTTTGTTACTGATTTCTGGTTTCAGTTACCGTTCTCTGTTTTTATCAGTTCTTTGATGATGCGTAAGACCTTGTCATCTGGGAAAGAAAACACACACAGTGACTGAAAAGAGTGAGCTTAAATACTGATTCCTAAACCCCAAGAAAATCAGAAGACAAGTCTAGCTATCAGCAACTTAAAATCTTAAATGTTTTAGGCTCAACCAGAATCTAAAGCAAAACAGGTGATTATAATTTGCCAAGCAAAAGGACAAACAGTTCCTCCACAGTACATATAAAATTACTCAATTAACCAATAGTAGCCATTTCAGTACTTCACAAAAGAGACTGATAAAGTGATGGGTTACCTACAGATACATTAGTACAGGAGCTCTCCAACTACTATATTATTCTGAACATGCAGTGTCTATCCCTTAACTTAGACAATTTGCATAACACTTAGAAATTATCCATGCCTAAGATTCTTCACACACAATCTTAATTCTGCTTTGAGATGCACAGCTCACCATTACTACCACCACCCTGAATGTTGTTATCAGGAATATCTTTAAAACAGCAGTTGTGCAGATCTTTGTAAATCTGGCATGAGCCACACAATATATGTACAGTTAGTAATGACTTTCCGGATGTCTTTCAAGGTAATGGAATAACATTCAAGGTCACACCAACCCCCCACTGAGTGAGGATGCCATGTGCTAATGATTTCTCAGATTTGCCACAAGGTGCACTTAACAAGCAATAATGTCAGCAATGTAGTAATAAAGTTACCTTCAAGTGACATTTTGGGATTTTCAAGCTTCTTCTTCAAAACAGACTCAATGAGAACTCTCAGCTGTTTGAAAATTACTGCTATCTTTACAGGAGCCTATAAAGAACAAAAAAGACAAACATTTGAATTATCAGACATTTTATACCAAAATAAAGATCAAAAGATTACTTTACAAAGAAATAGAAATAGACATAGAAAACATGACGCATATGCATGATTTTAAGCATATGGATAGCATACTCATTAAATGACTGGGCTTACATTATACTTTATCTTTAAACACTGGTTGGTTATAGCATCACAGCCTAAAGAACAGCAGCTTAGAAGAGTAATTCAGAATGTGTTCCCACATATTTCATGATCAACCAGCATACAGAGAAATTATTAATTTACCAATAAGATCCCCAATTAATTGCTTACCAACCCAAGTACAAATTAAATTTATACCTGAAATAATATAGCTACACATTTCCCTCTTGGGAGGTCTGTCAAGCCTTCCAAGAAAGCAGTCACAAACCTCTCCTAAATCTCACTAGGAATTTTGATACCTAAAGCTGAACCCTTTTCCAAGAATATTTCTTTTTTTCTCCTCACTCTCTATTCCACTATTTGTTTTGTTTATATGCTGCCTTTGGTACAGTAAGTAGCTGTTATGGCAGAAGCACAAAATGCAACATATTCTGTTTAGCATGTCAACAGAAAAAATAGAAATTCTGAAACACATAATAAGATATGATTGGCTCAGCAAACACTCAAATAGTGTAGCCACCCAGGGATCACAGAAAGAATCTCCAACAAACCCACAAGGGACTCGCTTTTTAAAATCCCCTCTTCATGACAACTAGTGAATTCTATTAGATGGCTGCTTACTTGCATCAGCAGAGTGCAATAAATTAAAATGTCTTGTGTCTTAAAGTTGTCTTTGAGAGTAACACATGGCCCACGGGAGCACAGAAAATTTTAACCAAGTAGCTGGGAGGGTAGCAACAACCAGTGCTTGCCGCTAACAAAATTTACAGAGGATCTTGTCATGTCAACTGTTTTGTCTACAACTCAGTTTTCCCATTTCTAAATAAAACTTTTACACATGGAAAGGAAAAAACCTAATCAAGAAAACCAAACACCCCCACCCCAGGTAAGCATGTATTTCACAACTTGGATTTTTTTCTTTCCCAAATAGTTTTGTCTGGGTATAGAGCAGTATATAAAGTAGTATGTTAAAGGCAAATGTAGTTACAAGATTATAAGATTGTAGGAAAGGGTAATATAAAACCAGCACACTCCTCTGCTTTCAGTACGACTCCATAAAAAAGGCTTAGTCTGCATTCATTTTCAATACCTTTTCTGAAAGAACAGTTTCTTCATTAAGAGAGAGGAAACTGGTTTGTTGCAAGTCATGTATGACAAGCCTATTCTTCTGAGTGTGATTTACTAAGATTTCATGACATGTATACAAAATTTCCCATAATTTTTGTAAATTCTCCCCCCCTTTTCTTTCCTCATCTCCATCTCACATATATAGTGGTCTGAATTAAACTGGTGCATCAACTGTGTAATACAAAAGCCCATGGAACCACAAATCCAGTGCACCTGAAAATGGATCCAGCCATCAACTGTCAGGAGACGCTCCCGATGCTGGACTTCTATATCCCCACCAAAAAGCAGAATGGGAAAGGGGGATATTAAAGTAGTCTCTCTCAAATACACTTTAGAGTACCTCACCTGCATACAAACAAACACACGCATTAAAAACAGAAACAAAAAATCCCAAACCATGTAACATCTAATAACACCAGATTTAATCGCTACTTTTGAAAGAAAAAAATACACTTTTTTTCCTTTTCAAGAGCCAACCAACTCAAGTTATTGCACACAAACAATCAATGGCTATTTGTCCACTGTAGACCACATAAAATAACTCACCTCTAAGCAAGTGACAGGCTTATACACTACCAGGAAATTAGCTAAAGCCATAGTTATCTTGTTAAAGTTCAAATGGAAAGGTAACGATACCCTACTGATGTTCATAGAAAGAACATCAAAAGTAGTAAAACTACTGAAATAAAAGGCAGGTAAAGCTCTTACGTTATACATTACTCTAGGGAGCAACTGTTTTTTCAGTCTATCTATATCCACATATGCACTTGCATAAATGTGGTAAATACACTGACACACATACAGTTAACTACTGTGGGGCTCAGCATGCGCTGCTTCTGGCTTTGGAGCCTCTCACAGATAAATCAGAAAGGGAGAGGAATGAGTTGCAGTGGAAAGAAAGGAAAGAAAAAGAGTGCATTTTCATACAGAAGTGCAGGCTTTGTTTGTTCCACTGTACAATAGAGTAACTTACCTACCTTAGCTGCTGTCTTGTCCTTACACTATAAGGTTCTTGGGGACAAGAAATACTTTCAGCTCTCAAAAAAATACTATCACTTCATGTGCCTTAAGAAGTCTAGTATTTCCTGCTTCTCTACAGCAAATTTGGGCATTAAGCAACTGCTGACAAAATTTTGCTGTACTGGAAGTGTAACTAAATATAAAACCTTGAATTCAGCAAACAGTTGACAAGGGGGAAGAAAGTGACAGGAAAAAAAATGAAATTAACTTAGGGAGTTCAGCAGTCAATTACATAACTGGCTATTTCATTTTATTACTGGAGTATGTGAGTTCAGTACCAAGTGTCAAAATCTTAGAGTCTGCTTTGAACAGTAAGAGAGAAAAGACACTTTGAAGTTTACTACTACACATGGTATTTAAATCAACAGGATTGTATTCAAAAAGGTCAGTGATACTATCAAGTTAAATGATACACAGCAAGTTCCTTCTGTTTCTAATTACCAGTTTCACTATGAACAAATCTGTTGATGATCTTCAGCCTTATTTTCTTTTTCTCCAGCACTGAGTTGATTGATTTTTATGGACTTTAAGATCATTAGATAATAAAAGACTCTTTAAGTTAAAACATTCAGTTATTAAATAACATACACTAGTGTACAGTATATTAGAGGCATAACTCTACGCAAGGTATCAGCTACATTCACTTATGTTCAACTTACCTTCTCCTGGTAAAGCAGCCATCCATATGTTTGTAAGTCACGGTTTACAGAGGAGGGATGCACTTGCGCTTTACCCTGAGCAGTTTCTACAGTACAAGCCAGTTTCTCTGTAATATCCACAGACTTCATATATAGTATTTTTCCTACATTGTCATACAGCCCAGCAGTCAACACAGCTTTAAGAAGAGCTATTTCACTGAGAGAAAGGGATTGTGTGAATCCATTTGCATCCCATCCACATTGTGTTGTAGGTGCTGTGAACCCTGCTGCTCTGACCACCCTTATGAGTTCCTGCTTCACATCCTGAAATTAATAAGGTATTAGTAAAATTTTCAATTAAAAAAGTTATATACTCCAACAGCAGGCAACGACACTTTGTCTGAACTATTCATGCTCTCCAGGGGAAAATCTCTTACTAGAAAAACCACTTGTATTTTCTGCAGCTACATGGGAATACTGGCTATTTTTATGAGAAAAACATTATCTATAACATAATCCTGTATCTGGAATATAGGATCAGATATATGGAGCTATATATGCTGCAAATACTAAATTTCATACCTCTTTTCAGTTAAAATGAAAAGATATGTTTGCATCAAAGATCCACTTCTGCTTAGAAGTGCTCAGTGACCCAAACTTAAATAGAGAAGATCAATTAAAACGTTTTCTCACCAAAAATAAAAGTCCATTTACATAAGTTTGCAGTTCGTCTTTCAAATTAAGTGTTAACAGACCTATTGTCTGATTGAAAAAATAACACAATATAAATACTTTAATTCATAAAGTTTTGATTCCTTGGTGAAAGTAAGGCCTAGCTTCTCCAATGGCAGTGACTGCAAAACTGTATATACCAAAGTGTCCACGTCAAAACTCAAATACAGACACAGCTACCTCAATTGAGGGCATGCATTTCATCAGTACCTAGCATTCCACTTGCTTTTATCTTGTCTTAATAATAACTGTAATAACCTCTTTAAAAGGGAATGACATTTCAGAGGGAAATTTTAACAAATAACTTACAAGTGCAAAGCATAATTATTCAGTTTACCTCCAGAGTTAACAGTGAAGTCCTATTCAGGAAATATTTTCTGCAGTAAGTCATTTCAGCACGATATCCCCCTTCCTGTCGAGCCCTTTTCCACCTAAGGAAAAAATCCTGTCTTATTACAGCAAGAAGAATCCCATCAAGAGTATAACAACAGAAATGGTAGTAAGTTAAAAAGGAATAATGTTTTTTGGTCAGCATTCTCCACTCTAAAATAAGTTGCATTCACGAAGATGAATGCTGTTGGTCTAAGGGCACTCCAGAGAACATGCCTGTAACATAGATTGGACAAGATACAAAGATAACAAAAATACAAGGTGATTTTCACTCAAAAAACACACATTCCTTGACAGCTGAAACAAAATTCAGGTGTGATTTTTGAGACTTAGTGACAATACCCTAAAGAGAAAAAAAAAATGTATGTAATTTTATACTTTTGTACTTTACCAAATACAAAATATTCTGGTTAGAATACCACAAACAGCAAGCAAAACACTTTACACACTAGGAAAAACTGACACAGTAAACCTCTGTATGTGCGTCAGCAGTATTAAAATGAGTTAAAGAATAAAATACTAAGCAAGCTATTCTTTCATATTACAGTATTTGACAATCTATTGTTATTCTGAAGAGAAATACCTGAAGTGAAGGGAGTTCAAGAGGAGATATTAAGGATTCTTTACATAATGGCATTGCTTAAGTGTTATCTACAAGTCGCTATAAGCACAGAATTATCATTTACCCCAGATAAGCATTGTAGATTGTTATATGGTCTGAAACTGCCATAGCTAGAGATGATTTTGCAAGATCTGCTTCATCTTTTCGACCAATTGGTGTAGTAAATGGGGATTTTTCTGTCATAACAGCAGCCAGAGTTGCCTGCAATTAGTAAAGTACACATTACTTAACAGTATTTTATTACAACCTTACAGGCTTATAATACAAATGGCTTTAAATTTTCTTTTACTGTTAGCAGAGAATTATAGATCTGTTTAGGTCCAGAGGGATCTTAAAGATTATCTAATTCCAAGCCCCTGACATGGGCAGGGACACCTTCTACTACACCAGGTTGCTCAAAGTCCCACCCAACCTGGCCTTGAACATGTCTAGGGATGGGACATCCACAGCTTCTCTGGGCAACCTGTCTCAGTGCCTTCACCACCTTCACAGTAAAGGATTCCTAGTATCTAACCTAAACCTACCCTCTTTCAGTTTAAAGCCATTCTCTCTTGTTGTGTCACTACAGCCCTTGTAAAAAGTACCTCGTTAAGGTAGTGAAAGGCTTAGGTCATCCCAAAGCCTTCTCTTCTCCAGGTTTAACAACCCCAAATTTCTTAGCCTTTCCTCACAGGAGAGGTGCTCTATCCCTCTGATCATCATCATGGCCTCCTCTGGTCTTGCTCCAGCAGCTCCACGTCCTTCGTATTTTAGGGACCTCAGAGCTCCACACGGGGTCTCACGAGGGCAGAGGGCAGAGTAGAGGGGCAGAATCACTTCCCTCAACCTGCTGGCCACCAGCTCAGGATACATTTGGCTTTCTGGGCTGCAAGTGCCCATTGCTGGGTCATGTCCAGCCTCTCATTCACCATCATCCCCAAGTCCTTCTCAGTAGTGCTGCTCTCAATACCTTCATCCCCCAGATTGGACTGATACTGGTTGTTGCCCCAAACCAGGTATAGCACCTTGAACTTGGCCTTATTGAACCTCATGAGCTTCTCCAGCTTGTCCAGGTTCCTCTGAATGGCATCCCATCCTTCAGGTGTGTCAATCACACCACTCACTTTGGGGTCATCAGCAAATTTGCTGAGGGTGGGACTCAGCTGTTGACCGCTACCCTCTGGACGTGACCAGTTTCTTATCCATCTTAAGTCCACCCATCAAATCCATCTCTTTACAATTTAAAGAGAAGGATGTTGTGAGGGACTGTGTCAAAGGCTTTACAGAAGTCCAGGACATCTGTGGCCCTTCCTTTGCCAACTGATATAGTCACTCCATCATAGAAGGGCACTCCGTTGGTCAGGCAGAACTTGCCTTTGATGAAGCCATGCTGGCTGTCTCGAATCACCTCCTAGTCCTCCATGTCCCTTAGCATATACCTAGGAAGATCTGTTCCATGAGGTGAGGTTGACAGGTCAGTAGTTCTCAGGGTCCTACTTTCCACTCTTTTTTAAAAAAGATGGGTAAAATGTCCCTAGTGACTTTCTCCAGTCACCGTGAACTTCACCTGACAGCCTATAAACTTTTTGAACATCATGGCAAGTGGTTTGGCAACTACACCAGCCAATTCCCTCACGACTCTCTAATCCACCTCATCAGCTTCCTTACAGTTACACAGATTCAGGTTCCTGAGGTGGTCAGGAACCTGATCCTCTATAACAGTGGGAGGGACTTTGCTGCCCCAGTCCCCATCTTGCATTCCACCCACTCAAGAAGTGTGGCAAGAGAGGTTGTCATTGAAAACCAAGGCAAAAACACTATTGAGTCCCCCAGCCTTCTCCTCATCCATTGTTACCATCTGGTCAGCCTTGTTCACCAGGAGGGAATGCTTTCTTTGACCTTCCTTTTCTGGCCAACATATCTGTATAAGCACTTCTTGTTCTTCTTTGCGTCCCTTGCCAAGTTCAGCTCCAGCTTTGCCTTGGTCTTCCTCACTGCACTCCTACACAAATAGACTGCATCCCTACAGTCTTCTCAGAATATCTGTTCTTGCTTCCACTGCCTGTGCATTTGCCTGTTGCCCTTAAGTTTGACCAGCAGGTCTCAACTCATCCATGCCCATCTATTGTCTTCCTTGCCCTATTTCTTGAGCCTGAGGATCACTAGCTCTTGCACTCTATGCACAATATGTAATATTTAATGATAGTTTATCTTCTACTAAGTTTCAAGGAAAACTTACCACTATAAAAATTTCCTACACAGAATTCAGTACTTGCTATATTAAAGCCACCACTTACATAATGTCTTACATACATGGATAAAAAATATTAAATCTCAAAACTCACACAAAATGTTTTGCCAAATGACAGAGCAGTATCCGATACAATGAAGACCAAATTAATCAATTGCGTTACGTTATACCACATTAACAGGAAATATTGAGAATTTTAACTTCCACTTTCTAGCAACTAACATACCCATGTTTCCTCCTAATTTGCAATGAATTAAATGGATTAAGTGAAAATGCAAACTATGCTACAGTCTTTATATAATAAATTACCACATCAATTATTTTCAGTAACTTTACATCAGCATGTTCTTGGCCCACAAACTGTGGGGTAATCCAGACTGCCTAACCCATAAGTAACAGGACTTTTTCTATACGTATTAGACTCCCTGGGATCACCATAGAACTGGAGACCAAGCCTGACTATACTTTGTGAATAGGAGTTTAAAACAATAGAATCATTTTAGGCTGAAGAAGACCTTTAAAATAATTGAGTCCAACCATAAAAAATACTCAGATTATTCCCCTCCATGATACCCCCCTGCCCTCACCCCAAAATAAACATTTTAACTTCTTGCATCATCTTTTCAAGATACCACGTTGCAAAAAATCAGGTTAATTACAAAGAGTTAACAATTTCTACACCTTTTAAAATTTAGGTAAAATTTATTTTTACTTACCACAGGATCCAAGCAGCCAAATATAGCACCAAATATAAGCATTTTGCCAATCTTTACATTAACAGGAAGGGCTGCAAGGTGCTGGCCTAGTGGAGTCAGCTTGGGCTTGTTTAACTGACAAGCCCCAATCTTCCTCAATAGATTCATTGCGTTACCAATTACTTGCTGCTGTGGTGGGTCTAATGCTCTGGAAAGAAAATCTTCAGGAGAGCCAAGATTGCATTTCTGCGGAGTAAAAGGGTATGTATTTCAATATAAAAACTTATAATAAAAAACTTTTCTAGTAGCTAAAAAAAACCAACTGGAAAGCTGTTCCTGCAATCAAAAGCTCACTCTCTCCCTTCTAAACAAGCCTATTGTTTCCTGGATGGCTGACGTGCCCCACACCAGGTTTACAAAACTTGTTTGGACAGACTTCATACGGCATGACCACTGTTCAGAGAAGTGTGTTATCGGTGATCACTGATGAGCAGGACACTCAAACCTGATGGGATACAGTTCAATCTAGCACTAATTCACCAGGTTGCCAGTTTTCCCATGCATATCTTACTCACATAGGACATGGAGAGAAGTAAAGGAATTGCTCCCTAAAGCAGAAATGCTATTTAACTAAGTTTGAATTCTCACTCTCAGACAAACTGGAATTGTATAGCACACTATTCTCACTGAACAGCATGCTCTGGATTTTCCAGCACTCAAGTGCTGAGTTACCCTCTGACCTTGTGGGAGAAGCCCCACTGAGTAATTACACTGGATTAGCTAATAAGTGTATAAGGTCAGTGATTCCAAAACAGACAGCAGTATAAAGGCACGCACAGTATTTTTAGCTAGCAAGGTGCCTTGGGCTTCTGTGGACATGTGTGGTACTTTTAGTCTAGGCCTTCCTTGGTGACCAGTTTGTAACCAAGGAAGTAGCCAGATTACCCGGTATTCCCTACGATTTTTACGTAAGGGCTATAAAGAAGAAAGGAGGAGAGGCTTTTGCTTCGGTGGCTCTGGAGGTGTGGGTTGCCTGCTGTTGGGTCTGCCGTGTTGGGGAGTGAGGCCTGGTGAGGCCTTGTCGACCTTGGGAGGTGGAGGTTGCCGGCGGTCGTTCCAGTGTAATTTTCTGTTGTCCCAAGGAGAGTAGCAGGATATTCTTGTGCTAATTCTTTAGTTGCTAGATCTTGGGTTATTGATCGTGTATATTTTATTTTGGTTTTGTTCCCTTTTCCTCCCCCCTTCCCTTTCCCTTGGAGTTGTGCATGGTATTTCAACTGTATGTAATTGTATATAACGTAAATACATTTATTTTCATATAGGTTTGGCTAGTTTGGATTTTTCATGTTTTTTTTTTCCTTAGCACTGTGCTGGAGGTATTTTGGTGTTGGGTCTGGGACTTGGCAGAGAGCCAAGTAAAACTTAGAGAACGCGTTTTGGTAGTAGGATGACTGTGGGAAGCTGCTAGAAGCTTCCCCCATGTCCAGTGAAGCCAATGCTAGCTGGTTCCAGGACAGACCCACCAGGCCAAACCCATTAGAGACAAGGGTAACACCTCTGGGATAAGTTACTGCACAGAAGCAAACTGCAGCCAGAGAAGAAGGAAAGGGAGGAGGTGCTTCAGCATGCTGCAGCATACAGCCCATGGGGAAGACCACGGTGAGGAAGACTGTTCCCCTGCAGCCTGTGGAGGTCCATGGTGGAGCCCATGCCTGAACAGATGTGTGCCTGAAGGAGGCTGTGACACCATGGGAAGCTCACACTGGAACAGCCTCCTGGCAGGACCTGTGGCTTCCCAGAGAGAGTAGCCCACCCTAGAGGAGGTTTGCTGGCCGGATGTATGACCCTGTGGGGGACCCTCATTGGAGCACTTAATGAAAAACTGTAACCTGTGGGAAAGATTCACAGTGTAGAAGTTCATTGACGACTCTCTGCTGTGGGAGGGACCCCAAGCTTAAGCAGGGGAAGGAGTCCTCCCTCTGAGGAGGAAGCCGCAGCAGAAGTAATGTGTGATGAAATGACCGTAACCCCTCTTCCCTGTCCCTCTGCTCTGTTGGAGGGTAGGAGGTAGGAAATTAGAAATAAAGTTAAGCACAGGAAGGAGGGAGGGGTGGGTGGAAAACATTTATAAGATTTGGGTTTTACTTCTCATTATCTTACTCTGACTTGATTGGTTATAAATTCAATTGATTTCCCCAAATTAAGTCTGGTTTGCCTGTAACAGTAACTGGTGAGTGATCTCTCCCTGTCCTTAACTCTGTCTATGAGCCTTTCATTATATTTTCTCAGTTGAGAAGGGTAGCAATAGAGAGACTTTGGTGGGCACCTGGTGTCCAGCCAAGGTCAACCCATCACACAAGGTTAGCAATTCCAAAACCAAAATCCATACCATAATATGAAGGCATAATTCCTCCAAAGGCACACGCAGTATTTCTGGAACAGAATATTCCATGAAACTTTCAAACCTGCAACATCATAAAAACATAGAATCACATACATTCAATCTAATATTTGAATTTCACATGGTCATTCTTCGTAGATATTCTTTTTGAGGGGCATGGCAGGGGGAGCAGCACGGGTAAGCTATTCATCCTTTGAATTAAGGCAAGTGTTGTAGCTTTGAAAGCAAGAGTTTTAGTCAGAGAGGGAAAGACAGTAAGACCCCAATTTTCAAACCAGTCAGTAAAATGCATAGCTCTCAAACTGGAAATCCTATATGAAGCTAAAATGCCCACTTCATTGGTTGTATCACAATACTTTAACCCTAATTACTTCTCAGCTGAAAGTTGCTTCAGACTTTCAAAGAAGCAGGAGAAACGTTATTCACTGCAGTGACAGAAACTAATTCTGCCCCCATATCTTATCCATAGAGACAGAAACCACTTCAGAAACTCACAGATCAGTCTGATAAAAAATTTGAAGTTCAGGAGGTAAGGTTTGCACCTACTGGATGTGAGGCAGTAGGTGCTGTAAAAAGCTGATGTTCCACAATTCCCTGGTGCCGCACTTTTCCTTTGATTATAAATATTTTTTTCAAAACACATAATAGAGATACTAAGAATAAAAGAAACCTCTTTTAAAAATGTGAAACAAAAACTACTGTAACACTTTATACATATGATATTCAAATTCTGGTTTTCGTTGGGTTTTTTTCCAGCTTAATCTTTACAGTTTGCAGTAATTAAAGTGAATTGCAACAAGAATTCTTGGTTTTGCACAGAAAAAAACCCAAAAGATATCTATGTGATCTACAAATTCTTGCTAAGTTTACCATACCTCTCTCTTGTGTACATTCGGAAGCAGAACCCATCCCTAACACGTCCAGCTCTTCCTTGTCGCTGCAGAGCACTCGCTTTACTAACAAAGGTCTCTTCCAGGGAACTCATCTGACTGCTTTCGTGATACCTGAAAAATTCAAAATCAAAGAACCTTGAATATAACTTACAAATGAAAGTGTAAAGACTGGGAAGTGAAAGAGCTTTTTTATTATTTCATCTCCCTGGCAATTCAGAATTGTTCCAACACATTGTGTAAAAACTGAGACAGTATGAAAAGGATCGCCTTAATTTTTAAATCAGTACTTAATCACGATTCTCCACATCTATGAACAACTTCTCTTGTTGTTCAAATCATTTGAAAATCCAATCTTGTACCTAAATTGCAAGCTGTTCAATGAGCTCAGCACATTTTTGCATCCAGAACTGTGGTTTAATAAGGATATTACAAAATTCTTGCAGTACTAACCTCCAAATATCTAAAGTAATCACAGCATGATTGATGCAAATCAAACTCTCACCTATTTTCCTTTGTTCTCCCAGTATCAATTACAAAGACAACATCTGGTATTGTAATACCCGTCTCTGCTATATTAGTTGCCAAAACAATCTGGAAAAAGTAACATAAAAACTGTTAGACATTCCATAATTCTTCTATTTATCTTATCTTTTAAATTACTATTTCAGAGTAAATTTGGTTAAAATCTTTCACCCAGAAGTGTTTCCCTAAATAATCTGGCAAATAAATAAACGCTACGTAACTCAGAAAATGGTCTGGTTTTCCCCAGTTACTGAGGAACTAAAAGTTAAGTAAGAATTTCACATTCACTTTTTGTTTCATAATCCATTAAAATTACTGGCTGGTATCTTCTAAAATTGATCAACATTTAATTAAATAGTTTGGCAGTAAATAAAATACTATTTTCCTAGACAAAAGCTATAGTTACCAGTTAACAACAGTTAAAATACAGGAAAGCAACAACTAAAGATGTTAATAGAAAAATATCAGGTTTAAAAATTTGTCTGATTACTGTCCAGGGTTTTACACCATATTATCTTCTATCCATTACAGACCACCAAATTAGAATTATTTCTTTTAAGTGGGGACAACTGGTTGTTGCATAATTCTGTATGATTAGATTTTATAACAATTCAGAATTGCAACCACAGTAAGTTTTTCCTTTCACTGGTGAACTTTTTAAATACATCATACCTTTCTAATACCAAGAGGAGGTATTGTAAATGCAGCTGCTTGATCTTGAGTTGAAAGAACAGAATGCAAAGCTATTAACCTGTGCCTAGAACAAGAAATTACAGTAATCAGTACACACTTATCAAATAAAATACAGTAAAAAAATAAGACCAGCATGATGACAATAGCTTGGAGAAAGCAACTAGAATGGACAATTAAAGAGTAAAACTTCGTATGATTAGGTATGGAAGTCTGCCTCACTGTATTATTACAATAAAAATAAAAACAACATCATTAGTTCACAGGGCTGTTCTATTCAGTAAAAATGCAGGAAAAATACTACTACTGCAAAACTCTAGGTTAATTTACATCAACAGCCTAGCAAAAAAGGGAACTAGGTGTCCATGAACTCAAGCTCTTTACATTGTGCTTCCAAGACAAGGATCACTATTGATATTTTGCACAGATCTGTAAACACATGCGACTTTCAGATTGAGTAATAAAGGCCTTCAGGGATAAGACAGCCACAGAGATTTGTACTTTCCTTCTCTTCCAGACCTTAACATCTCAGTCCATCTATGAATCTTTGGCATTTGACTGCAAATGTTCTTTTCATGCCGTTGTCTTAACTTTTAGTTACCCACAATATAAATTTCAAAACTATCTGTCATTACAGTCCTAGGTCATTTCTCTTGGTAGATTACTGTCTCTGGAGCTCTTCGCAGGAAGCAGTCACTTCCCAGTAAGCCACAGAAATCTATATCCCAGGTATGGCAGCTTCTACACCCTAAGTGGAAAAGAAGTAGTCAAGTGCTTTGTGATTAGGTTTGTTGAAAAATATAATAAAAAATAAAGTTACTACTGTACCATTCCTAAGCATCTGTCATTTTTGCTCATATAACTTTTAGATAACAAAAGGACATTTATACCACAAACAGCTCAAAGGTATAACTCCCAGCTTCCTTTTTCAAGAATAGCAAACATCGAGTACATTTGTTGTGTTGTAAGTTAAACTACTAATTCCATAGAAAATATCTGTATTACCTGTCACGCAAGTTAAATCTTCTGTCAGTTGAAATGAGATCATACAGCTGTTGGATATGGGCAAGGCCTGGTAAAAAGATCAGCACAGCACCCTCGATGTTCTTGAACTGGGGACTTCTGTCTGGAAAGTTACAGTACAGGCATATACTTAAAACAAATACGCATTTGCAAACAGTTTCACATGACAATAGGAACTAATGCTAGACTCTGCAGTCAATGCTTTTTAGGATGTTTCATGTAAGAATGAGTTCAAGTACTTCATTATCAGTAGAAAGTACTCAAAAATAAGCCCACAGGACAACCCCAACTACATAAACTTCTTAAGAAGTAGATGGTACCTAAGTATGAAAGCAACTCCAAAACAAGTTCAAGGTTGATCTTGTAAGGGTTCATATACAAGATAGCCTGCTGTGTATGACTGCTGTACTTCGCATAGTAAGGAGCCAAATCAATACCAGATCCAGACTGGACTGGGACATATTCCTAAAAGACAAGAGCACGTAAAGAAGATCATATTCTTAGTGTTTTAGAAGAATGTAAGAGAGCAGAAGACCAATTTGCCATTCACTTAAAACAGACATTGATGCAAGTTAGATTAAATCACAGTCACTTACACAATGTGCATAGGTATACACTGTTATATGACATTCCAGGTTAAAAAACCAAAGTAACAATTAAAATCTGCCCAAAAAGTAAACAGTTTTCAGGTCCATATCTGGCATTTGTTTGGTATCAATTCAAACTGAGGTAAGATGTCCACTTTTCTTCCTAAACTCCTCCTTTGGGGTACAAGAAACTAGTTTCCCCTCTCTCCTTTCCCTCACCTGACTGTTCTCTAATGGTTGCAATGAATTAGGTGGCGACTTCTGCAGTGTTTTGGAGTAGGAGAGAGTTACAAGATGAGGGATACATTTAAATTTACTGTTTAATTGTTTATAGACATCTTACATACATAGCATAAAGTTTCTATGTTAAGTGCCACTGTTGTATTGGGTTTGTGTGGTCAGGTTTTGGTAGCAGGGGGACTATAAGGGTGGGTTCTGTGAGAAGCTGCCAGAAGCTATGCCCATATTGGGTACAGCCAATGCCAGCTGGCTCCAAGACAGACTCACCTCTGGCCAAGGCCAAGCCAATCAGGCATGACAGTAATGCCTCTGTGATAACATATTTAAGAAGGGGGAAAAAAAATTATTGTGCAGATGAAATTGCGGCCAGAGAAGAGTGGAGTGAGAACACGTGAACAACTCTGCAGACACCAAGGTCAGTGGAGGAGTGGAAGGAGGTGCTCCAGCCACTAGAGCTGAGGTTCCCCTGCAGCCTGTGGTGAAGACCATGGTGAGGCAGCTGTGCCCCTGCAGCCCATGGAGGTCAACAGGGGTGCAGAGATCCACCTGCAGCCCATGGAGGAGACTCATGCTAGAGCATGAAGGAAGCTGTGATCCCATGCAAAGCCCATGTTGGAGCAGCTCGTGGCAGGGACCTGCTGACCCATGGAGGGAGAAGCCCATGCTGGAGTAGGTTTTCCTAGTAGGACTGGTAGCCTGTGGGTGACTCATGCTGGAGGAGCCTGTGTCTGAAGGACTGTGCCCATGGAAAAGTGACCCATGTTGCAGCAGTTTGTGAAAAACTATTGCCTGAGGGATGGACTCACATTGGAGAAGTTCACAAAGGACTGCCTCCCATGGGAGGGATCCCATGGTGGAGCAGGGGAGGGACTCCTCTCTCTGAGCAGCCGCAGAAACAACCTGTGATGAACTGACCATAACTGCCATTTCATATCTCCCTGTGCTGCTGGGGAGAGGGGAGGAGACAGAACTTGGGAAGGAGGCTGGGGTGGGCAGAAGGTGTTTTTAAGATTTATTTTACTTCTCATTAGTCTGCTCTGATTCTGTTAATAATAAATTTAATTAAGATCCCCACTTCAAGTCTGTCTTGCCTGTGAAGACATTGGTGACTGATCTCTTCCAGTCCTTATCTCAGCTCACGAACCCTATGTTATATTTGCTCTCCTCTGTTGAGCTGCAGAGCAGAGTGATAGAGCAGCTTTCGTGGGGGGTATGTGGCATCCAGCCAGTGTCGACCCTCCACAATTTTAAATTACTTCATTGTTAATATACTTAAACAAGCTTGACACTGCATATCCTTCTATACTGAAGCGTCAATAGAAACAAACCACAAAGGTGGAGCAGCACTTATGAGAGTGCTTGGTCTTACAACTAAAGGATGCTGTTGTGATGTAGGGGGTTACTACCATTCTAGGGGGGGAAAAGAAACAAACAATCAGCAGAGCACACGAGAGTGTATTTTTCAACATATGCATCACTGTTTGTTCACACCAAGCTAAATGGTCCCGCAGAAATTTTGATAAAGCAAGTCAGAGCAGACAGGTAAAATACATAGTTTAGATGAACAGCCTAAGCTGCCACAATCAGATAGTACTGATACAGTCTCCCCTTCGAGAATTTTGATCCAGAAGCGCATAGAGCTGTCACTGCAGAGTACCTAAGGATTAATCACAGTTAAACAAAAAAAGCTCTGTACAACAACCTCATGTAAATCATCTCATTTGGTATGCCAAGTTGGAGCACCTTGGGAGTTTTTCAGCTAAGAAGGAGAAGATCCCGACTCTTCTGTTGTTAGGTTTGCTACATAGGAGAATTCTTTCGGGGGAAAAAAAAAATGAAATGCTTTCCCTGTTGCTGCTTATAGATCCAGAGCTGGGAATCTGTACAGCAGAACTCAATGTCAAATACAGTAAAATCAAGCCAGCTATATAGGAGATGGAGAGACAATCAAAAGGATGCAGCATTTATAAATACTTGGTTTCCACTGTAGGAGTGCCATTGTGTATGTCTTTTACCAACTGAAAAATATTTTATATTATACAATCCAATCACATTTGAGGAACCAAAATGATAAAATAATAAAAAAGAGTCAAATTTTCCAAGTCAAAGCTAGAAATGCCTATCTTACCTGATACTTTGTAGTGCCTCCTCCTTTGACAGTAACATTTATTGCTACTTCCTCCTCCTCCTCCAAGAACTTCTGACAATATTCTGAGTCTTTCTCCAGAACATAGCCAGTTGCTTCAATTACATCTTCAACATGGAAAATCTTTGGTGAAAATTTGCAGAAGAAAAAAGGCATGTCAAAAACTGATCAGCACTTTTTTCACTTTTTAAAGCTTACATAACAAAGGTGAACAGGGCATGCCTTAATGCTGTAATAGATCTTGCAAATTCTTAAGATTTTTGTAAACCTAGAGTTGCTACAAGTTTGCTAATGGACTTTTCCATGCGATCACTAACACAAACTTTACCATGGCCTGTATTGCATGCATAACAAAAATACAGAGTGTAATGACAAAGTTGAATTGGGAGCAGGGTGAATTCTTTAATGCTTTCATTTCTGCCTGGGTTGAATAGATAAAAATCAAAATGTCAGTGATGGACAGATTTTAATCAATAAATCCATCAGAAAAAAACCAGTACAACCTTATACTTCAAAACCCTGAAGTCATCTTACATTTCCATAAAAGAAAAAGAGTTACAAGTCCTCAAAAATGTATTTTAAGACTTGAATTCTTGGTAATAAAAAAGTGATATAGACATATTGCCTACAGATACTAACCAGGCAAGCACTGTACACATGCATACAAACTGTCTTGCATACTGAAGAGAAACATCTACCTACCTCAACTGGGTAACTCCTCCCCGAAATCCTTAAAATGGGACAATGTGAGAAATAGCTGGAAAACTTCTCACTGTCTGCAGTAGCACTCATTAAAATCACATGCAGGTCTGAGCGCTTATGCAAGATCTCTTTCAGAGTAACTAGCAAGAAATCAGACTGGACACTTCTTTCGTGTACCTAGAATTAGAAAAACATATCTATAGCAAGGATTTAGTACACGCAGGGCTCAGAATAACTATAGTTTCTGTGGAATAGTAAAGAATTAATAACCTCATCTACAATAACATGAGATATGCTTGAAAGAAGACCATCTTCTTGAAGTTTCCGAAGCAGGACACCTGTTGTACAGTAGAGAAGTCTGGTGGCTTCTCCCATTCTTGATTCCATACGAATTTGATATCCACACAGGGAATTCTTAAATAAAATATTAAAAATACCTTAAAATAATATACAAGCTAGCAATATTCAACATTAAATGAAACTTCATACATGTCAGATTCAGACACTGCACAAGTTGCTAATTAAGTAGTATGGTGCACGACTGCCACACTTTCCTACAAGTGCTTCCTTTTGTTAAGAAAGGGAAAACACACTAAGTTTATTCAGAGTATCAAAGAGCTGGTAAACTCAGGGTTCTTTTCAGGATTCTTTGCCAGCCTCAAAAATATTTTTGCACAAACAGACCACCATAACAAATACAGGACTTTGGCTTTCTTCAAATAACAAAATAACTTCTGTTGGAAGGGAGCCTCTCTCAAAGCAGAGCCTCACTCGAGGCCAGATTGGATTGCTAGAACCCTTTTCTCCACCCCAGGGAGTTTTCTCCATCCCTAGTGATAGTGGTGCAACAGTCTTTGGGCAACCTACTCAGGTCTTTGATCACTCCCATTATGAAACACCATTGTTCTACATTAGCCTCTTAAGATTTTAGAAATCATATATGGATACCCAGACGTTCGCAAGTGACAACTTGAAAAGAAACAACTAACATAGCAAGAAGTCCTTTTTGAGAGAAAACAACATCCAATTCTTTAGTTGTGTAAGAAATAATGTTTTCACTTTGTACCAACAATCCAGCCCCCTGTATTTGATCAAGACAAGAAAAAGGAATTCAGACACATCTTACTTTTCCTCCCGGTCCTGATTCGCAGCCTAGCTCTTCACAAACCCTGGTTGCCAGACTCACTGCTGAGATTCTTCGGGGTTGTGTGCAAACAATATTGCATTTTTTTGATCCTTCATCTAGCAACAAGTCTTCCAACAAGAAATGGGGTACCTGGGTACTCTTCCCACTGCCTGTTTCACCAGCCACAACGAGTACTCGATGTTTTTTAAGAGTTTCTATGATTGAGTATCTGTGCTTAAACACAGGTAACTCTTGTCTCTCTTTCAGAAGCTTCTCATATTTAGAGGAACTTTGCAGCTTTTTGAACAAAATCCTTGAAGGTTCCAAATTATCTGCATCTGAGGTCTCAAGGGAGAGACTGCTGAAGTCCTCATCAGAAACTAAGTTTTCCCAGGAATCTTCAGGCCCCTCAGATACTTTGGGCTGGTCTTCAGACTGTAGCTGCTGTTGTTTTTTGAGTTTGTTTAATAATTTAGCAATAAAGGTATCACGAGGCTTGTTGGTTTCTATCTTGTTTTCTTCTTCCTTTTTCTTTTCAATATCCCTCCATTCTAGCCAGACATCTCGGTAGGTAGGAGGCAGTAACTGATGAACTGACTTCAGGTGCAAAAAGCAGAAAAAAATTACATTATTACATACTTAGTAGTATCGCTAATATTTTATCTGTAAACAAACTTGAGTGTCAAAAGATAATGACCAAAAAAAAGTAGGGAGCTACTTTTAAACACAGAAACCATGAAGATAGTAATGTAAACATCAACAATGCATTTTTGATTTTCAACTGGCTTGCATTCTTTACAACACTGAAAGAATAGTTTTACTCTCAAAAAAATATCCTTTCTGTACGCTGCAAAGCATATGCATGATTGTACATAAAAAACAATTAACATATAATACAAGCAAAGAATTTATTGGGAAATACATCATTAAACTATTTTTAGAATTTAACTACAGGTTTTATAACAAAAAAGTGCAGAGGCAGATTCCAGGCCAAGAACAGTAATATTGGTCAAAATCTTACTTGTCCTTTGGTTAAATGGTAGAGTGCCAAAGTAGCAGCTAGATGTTGTGCTTGCATACTATCTTCTGTTACGATCGTAGGACACATTGCCATCACATCATCTGATGATTTGACAATCCTGACCCTTAAAGAGAAATTCTTAAAGGCAATTATCTCAATTTTTGCTATCTATATAAACAGTACACCGGTTAATGTTTTTGTATAAAATAAAAGAGTGAAATTCAAATACAGAAACTAAGCAAAATAAATTTCATATTGCTCAATAATATTTTACAAACAGAAATAGCAGGTATAGTTTGATTGAACAGCAGAATATTTTCAGTAAAGATTCCAGTAATGATTTTATGACTTCTTTTTTTCTCCTAACAAATGTCTTCATTTTTTTCAAAGCACAAGTATTTATACATATACCAATAAGGTTAGGTGCTTGGAAGAAGGACTAAATATTTCTTTGTGTGCTTGTATCCGTCTAGGATAGATCGAGATGACATTTAATGAACTACTGAGATGCAAACAGTTGTTTAACAGATACGTGCTTGTCAGAGTAGCAGTAAAATTTCTCATATTCTTAGGTGGACAATATATTCATAGCTTTTACCTTGAGTAAGAAAACAAGTTCTTTTATTTCATTCCTTCAATAAATATTACTCATTTGTAATGCTGTATCTACTTTATTTGTACATAATAATATTCTACTTCATAACACTATATTACAGACTTGTTTTCTGAAAGAAATTTAAAAAATTAAAAGGTACTGCGCTGTTTTAACTATAAATTTATGGTAGCTTTAATACAAATTTCTAACTTCCACTTTATTAAAGAATCTCCAAAGGGGTTTTTTCTCATATACTACTTTGAATGAGAATACCAAAAGTCAGTTGTCTAAATCTATCTCACAGGTTTGCTTCAGACTAACCTTTCGTTCAGGAGTACATAAATAAAAATCTCATCCGAGCTTTACAGGATCATTCACCAGAATCTTATTTTTTTTAACTGTACCTAATCCAACTGTCACTTTTGTCATCCAGAGTGAAATACCTCCCTGATGGACTAAAAAAGAGTTTATATATATATATATATATATATATATATATATATATAATACTAATATAAATCTGGATCAACAAGACAGAATTGGCCAGATTTTCTATTTTTAAATGAATCAAAACGAAGTTATAAAGGTTACAGAAAATACATACCTACATTTCCAGTATTTTCCAACTGGAATTTTTTCAAAAGAAGGATTCGGGCTCTTGGGAAAATTTTTCCTGCACCAGTCAATCAAAAATTGTTTTGGAGATTTACCAGTCCAACTTCGAGCACTATAATCAAAGTTTCTTATATCTAGTGGTTCTTTCTTTTTCACTGCAAGAGCAAAATGACACATTTTAAGTCTCCTAAAGTTTATTTTACAATCCTTTGAAGTCAACAACATTTTTACCTTTTATTCAAATGTATTTTACTAGTCAGCAATATTTTCTGAAATACTTTGCAGAAATACTGGTATTGATAACACATGACAGAAATGCCTGCATTTCTCATAGAAGCATCTAGCAGAAAATTAGTTACAGTATTTTGTCATCTTTGGTCACCCAATAATTTTAGAACTTTCATTAAAGTCTAGTTATTAGAAAATAATCTAACAGTTTGAAGATTTACCATGAAAATAGTTCAAAAAGATGAGACAGTGACACTAGAAACAGTAATTAGCACTACAATTGAAAAAAAGAAATAATCTAAATTTTAGACAGGACAGGATGGCAAAAATAACTTTCAATGTAATCTGCTAAAACAAATACAAATCCTTTAAAGTCAGTTTGGTCAGTGAGATAGACTGATCGTTTGCAGATGAGACCAATCTGGGCAGGAGTGTTGATCTGCTGGAGGGCAGGAAGGCTCTGCAGAGGGATCTGGACAGACTGGATAAATGGGCCAATGGTATGAAGTTGAAAAGTGCCAAGTCCTGCCCTTGTGCCATGGCAACTCCAGGCAGGGGAAGAGTGGCTAGAAAGCTGCCCAGTGGAAAAGGACCAGGGATGCAGGTCAACAGCAGGTGAACATGAGCCAGCAGTATGCCCGGGTGGCCAAGAAGGCCACCCGGGATCCTGGCTTGGATCAGCAATAGCGTGGCCAGCAGGACCAGTGACTGTCCCCCTGTACTGGGCACTGGTGACGGTGCACCTTGAATTCCATGTTCAGTTTTAGGCCCCTTACTACAGGAAAGACATTTTGGTGCTGCAGCATGTCCAGAGAAAGGCAATAGAGCTTGTGAAGGCTTTGGAGCACAGGTCCTGTGAGGAGCTGCTGAGGGAGCTGAGGGTGTTTAGCCTGGAGAAGAGGAGGCTCAGGGGAGACCTTATCACTCTCTACAACTATCTGAAAGCAGATTGTAGCCAGGTGGGGGGCTGTCATTCCTCATTAGGAAGAATTTCCTCATGGAAAGGGTGTCAAGCATTGGAACAGGCTCCCCAGGGAGGTGGTGGGGTCACCATCCTTGCAGGTGTTTAAGAAAAGACTGGACATGGCACATAGTGCCATTGTTTAGTTGACAAGGTGGTGACTAGCCAAATTTTGGACTTGATCTCAGATGTCCTTTCCAACTTAAACAACTCTGTGCCCTTCTGTGGTAGCCCACCTCCCTTTCTCATGATCAGAGCTTGCTGACTCAGCAGTGCAAAGCAACACAACCTAGAAAAACAAGAACTAATTCTGAAAACTTGTGGTACACTTCAAGCTTGTACTACTGAACCTCTTTCAACACACCTTTGTCTTCCTTTGCAGCACCATCGGGTTTTTCAAGCAAGCTCAAATTGAAAGTGGTTTCTTGAGGCTGAGGTGAGGGAGTTTTTTTCTTTTCACTTTCCTGTTTGTTTGAAATCTTTAGAGCTGGATTAAATACTGGATGTTCTTCAAGTACTCCCATTTCTGCCAGAAAGAAGATACTACTTACAACCACCAATTGCTTAAAGCGCTCAATTATATTAATTCATACTGAGCACCCAAAACCAGAAGTAGTAAAATGTTACTGACATTTTAGAATTTGATCCACATGGAAAGTACAGATTCAGAAAGGCCTGCATTTCACACACTGACATAAAAGAGGATTAAATAATCTTCAATTCAATCTGACTCCAAGAATTATTTGCCTAACAAACACACAGGCCAGAAAATAAAACACAGGTAACTTGCACAGCTCTACCTTGCTGAATTCTTCTTATTTTCTCCTGTGCTGCCTTCTGGCCTTGCTTGTCTTTGTCTTGCTTGGAGATGCTTCCTTGTTCTTTTGCTTCTGAAAGCTTGGCAGACAGATGTATATACCTCTCATTCTATTTCAAGAGAATAATTACTTACAAGTTGAATATTTTAACAAACTTTATAATAAATAAATGGAGGGTTTTTTGTCATTTATACCAAGCTCATACAACAGAGAAACAATTAGTTCTTATATAACTGTCAAAACCTCTCAGAATTTGAGTCACTTTCTGTGGCACTAAACCTGCATTATATAGGAAAAAACTGTTGTTTAAACATGTCTTAAAATGGCTTTTGGTGGTCTCTTTGCAAACACATGCTTCTTCTTCCCAGCACCCCCCATGTTATCCATGCAGGAATGTCCTGGGAAGGTGTCCTGAGGTGTTTCCCATTGGCCTTTGTTAACCTCTTGTGATTGGGTGTTCCTGTAAGCCCCTTGAGACTTCTAATTGGTTACTCTGTGAATCCTCCTAAACCCTATAAATGTAAAATCCCCAACAATAACTTTCCTAATCAAACTAAGATATATTTTAAGAATTTTGCCTTTCCAGATAAATACATTCAACATTTTGAACCCGGTACAAAAAACAGAGGAAAGGAAAACCAAGTTAGAAAAGGAGAATTTTCAACCCAATAGCCTGCAACTGTAAAAACAGATCATGTAAAAAAGTATTCAATCTCCAACTTATAACAAATCCCCCACATACAGATGTACCAGACATTTTTGAAAGACTTTGTGAAGCATTATTCTATCTTACTGGGTCAAACTGTTCCTCAGCTGTCTCTTTCAAAGACTCATTCTTCTCGTCATCACTCTGTTGCTCGGCGTATTGCAAAATCCATTCCTTCATACTCACTTCTTTCTCTTTCCTCACATTCATCTTTTAAGAAGAGCAATGTAAGTCAAAAGAAATTATAAAAGGAAGTGAAAACATCAGTGCTCTTTTCTGCCAGGAACTAATGTTTAAGATTTTATATACAAACTAAGATACGCAACAAAAAAACATGGGGCAAACTTCTCCAACTGGAGTGAATATTTCACTATAAACATAAATAGATCTTAACACCAGAATGATTGTACTTGCTGTAAAGAATGAAATCCCTTGCATGAAATCTTTTCAATTTCTGGTTTTAAGATTCAATGACCACAGAAATCAAAACACTGCAAGTACACAAGAAAACTTAAACCCACAAACTATGTAAAGAGCGCCACCTGTAAATAAACAGAATAAACCCATTCTAGGATACAGTTAAGCTTAAGAATCATACAATGGCTTGGGTTGGAGGTGACGTTAAAAGATCATCTAGTTTCAACCCCAGCTCATGTTGATACCGAGACTTGCCCTGACCCAGGTGCAGCACCTTGCACTAGGTCTTGTTCAAACCTCAAGAGATTCCCCATGCTTTACCACAGAAGTGACCTATGAAGAGCCTTCTAGACTCCACATGAAAAATACAATACCTTCAAATGACCATTCCACTGAAGTTAAAATAATGTGGGTGACAATTATTAATTATGCATTATTTCATAAGCTTTATCAGTGTTGGAAGCCAATGCAACTCCTGTATTTTAAAAAACTTTGTTCCCTCTTCCCCCAATAAATGCCGGTGAAATCTTCAGTTTACCTTAGTTTCAGGGCCACTTGCCTTCTTTTTGTTATCTACTAAGTGAGGTGGAGGTTCATGCTGTGACACGGGAGAACGAAATTTTGCTCTTGGTTTCTGCTGCTGCTCCTCAAACTGCTGGCTAAAACCTTCAGGCAAAGCATCTTCAAAATAAAAAACCCATGTCACAGAAAATGCCAATAATTAGAGAAAATCTTTTAAAGTGTGTTGGGAACCAACTTGAAGAACACAAAACCAAACCAGCACCCCTGAAATAAAATTAGATTTTAGCACTTATATAAGCTAGTATTTGCTTGTTAGACTTTCACAGAACTCCAGGAGTAGGAACAAGTCCATACCACTTTAAACACTAAAATATCCCACAACCAGAAAGCCGGGAATCTAGGAGAAGAACGCTGTGGTGACTACCAATCTTAGTAAAACGATATATTTATATAATTACTACTATGAAGCATTCCTATGGCAGAGCAAGTCCTATTTCTCTTCTGTTAAAAACTATTCTGTCACAATACTCACCATCAGGAAGATTTAAACAAAGCCAATCAAGGGCAGAGTGAAGATCACCACCATACAAAAGTGTATTTTTCATCGCTTCTTCAATGTGTTCAGTCTTAAAAGAGAATCTTTGTAAAGCCATGTATACATCCTATAAACAGAAAAAGTCAGAAAGCATCAGGATTTCATCTAGCAGTGTAATGTAGGTTTATAAACTCCTATTTCCCACATAGCAGAAAGCTGGCTTTAAATAAAGGTGAACAACAGGGCACTCTTTGTATCATAAGGCTAAGCAGAAAATTCTGTTTTGCGCATAAAATTTATAATATTTTCTTTGTAAATAAGCATGCATAGGTATAAAAAAATCTACATTCCAGCCTCTGTAGAGAATGTAATTTTTCAGTTAAAAAAAGATACACCTACAATTTCCCAGCTAAATGGAATGAAAAATATAGGAAACATAAAACATTCAGATTAAGTACTATTCCTCTATCTTTTCTGAAGACTCTTGATTTTAGTTCCTGAATCCATAAAGACGTGCTTTTCCTAATAAGCATACTTCTTGATTCCATTGACTAATCAATAATATAACTACTGAAAAGTGTGCTGTAATGGTTTGTACTGCACACAAAAGTGCAGCACAATACATGATAAAAATGACAAAAACTAAACTCTTTATTCTAAATAAGCAATGGTCGGGAAACAAAACTTTGAACTCTACCTGTAGTTTCTTTGCAGTAAGTCTTTTGGAAATCATTCCTTTGTCATCATTTTGGGTTTTATGGTCATTGATGACATCAATAATCCTTTTCTCCAAGTTACCATTTATCGTTACCTGCACACAGAGAAAATTAGTTGACACAAACAAACATTACAAGTTTTCAAGACATATCAATGCTATTCATGCCTAAGGATGTAAAAACGCAGAAATCTCTCTGCCATTCAAATTCCAACTTCTCCAGCTTTCCATAAGTGCTCTAAACATTTCTTCTGAAAGGAACACTTCTTTCCTTTTGCAACTTATGTGCTTTTACTTGAAATAGAAGAGTTCACTCCTTATCACAAACAAGGGCCATTTACATCTTTAAGGAAATACTCTAAGGAAATTTAAAAAAAAATTCTACTGGAAAACAAGGACTTTCTCCTCTGCTTACAAGAACTGCTATAAAATAATGTGAACATCAAGATACAATCTGTGACACTCTCCTTCCTACGCAACTTTAAAAATAATTTTAGCATATAATTCTAATATTTTTAACTCTTCTAAAGTATGAACCAAGCTTTAGTTGCTCCTAAGGTTGTTACATAAAATCTATATTCTTTCTTTGACAGGAAGAAGAATCCACATGCACAGAAGAGGCCCAAACATAATTCTTAATAGTCTTGCATGCAAAATATACTTAAAAAATAGACATTCTCCTATGCCATTGTGGTGGTTTGGGCTAGGCCTTCCTTAGTGACCAGTTTGTATCCAAGGAAGGGTCCAGATTTACCCAGTATTCCCTACGATTTTTACGTAAGTCAGACTATAAGAAGAAAGGAGGAGGGGCCTTTGCTCTCTTTCCTTCTGGCAGCTTGGAGGTGCAGGTTCCCTGCTGTTGAGTCTGCCGTGTTGGGGAGCGAGGCCTGGTAAGGCCTTGTCGACCTTGGGAGGCGGAGGTTGCCGGCGATCGTCCCAGAGTGACTCTCGGTTGTCCCAAGGAGAGTGGTGGGATATTTTCTTTGCTAACTCTTTAGTTACTAGATCTCGGGCTACTGATTGGGATATATATGTATATATATATTTTATTTTGGTTTTGTTCCCTTTCCCTTCCCCCTTCCCTTGTGTAATTGTATATATTTTAAATTGTATATATATTTCAATTGTAACCTAAGTGTAAATATATTTATATATATAACTTTAGCTGTCTCTCTCTCTTGTTTCGGGTTTTCTTAGTTGGTTGTTTTTCTCCCTCTTCTCCCTGAGGTTTGGGGGGGGGGGGAACTTCTGGTGGTAAGGTTTGGAGACTTGGCAGGGAGCCAGCTTCAAACCATATCACTTTATCTGGTGTTTCTGCCCGGTTTATCTCCGGTTATCTCGGTTTGTTTTGGTTTTGCCACGGTTGTTTTGGAACAAGTCTGGGAAGGGAGCCAAGTTGGTGCAAACACTGCTCATTGTTTGGGAACACTACCGGGAGAGTTGCCAAGAACCTATTGTTTATATAAATATAATTTTGTTTGGGAACAAAGAGAGAAAAATATATAAACATGGCCTTTTTATTCATTTTCTTGATTATTTTGGCCATTTTTATATATGCTGCTGGGTATCCAGTGAGAACTAACCCAAAAGGCATCTACCAATATCTGCCTTTCCTTAATTATGACATCAAAGGCCTAGTGGCTGAGGTCCCTGGAATCAAAATTGGCTCCAATCCTTACATAAATTGTTTGGCAACGATTCTTCTATTCCTAAAAGCCATGGAAGTGCTGTTTAACATTGGAAAGGTGGTGTGGTACTGCTTTTCTTGTTGCAGGAAACGCCAAAACTCAAAGGGATTTGCTGGAACTTTGGGAAGGGCCTTGAGAAAACCAGTCCCTGGATGGCAAGGAATCTGGGTCAACTTTGGTAAATTGGTAGGGCGCGTGACACCTCCCATTAGTTGGGATTTCACACCAGAGCAGCTGTTTGATCCTGATGAGGTGGCACGTCGTCTGGCAGAAGGGTGTTTTTCTTACGAGGACCCAAATATGCAGTTTTTTGCTTTGTACTGGGGCCTGGCGAGTGCCTATTGAGCTGCTGTGGACTATGCTCGGAAGACTAAGGCTGAGGCAGAAACCCAAATCCTGCCACCTGAGACCAATGCCACCTCTACTACATGCACTGAAAGCGGAACCCAGACTACACCACCTGAGATACCTCTCGCCCCTGTAGTGAAAAGGAAGTCATGGGTATCGGCGCCCAAAACTTTAAGCCTACAACCAGATGGAGAGCAAAACAGGTCAGAATATAACGGAGAGGGGACTGATACTGATGCCAGTGCCAGAACTCCACCTCCACGAGCAGCACCACCCCCAAAAATGGAAACTACAGAGTTGCGGTCAATGACCCCATCAGAACTCCGGGACTTACAAAAAGATTACACTCGTCGGCCTGGTGAGCGAATTCTGTCGTGGTTGCTCCAATGCCGAGACCGTGGGGCTAGAGGTCACATATTGTCAACTGCTGAAGTAGAACAACTAGCTTCCATCTCTGGAGACCGTGAACTTGATCGCTTAATTGCAGAGCAGAAACCCGACCTCAGTCTTTGGGCGCGACTTGTCTTAAGTGTGAGACAAAGGTTTCCATTTAAAGACTATTTACCGTGCCCCATGAGGAGGTGGACCAAGATAGAAGACGCCATCCAGTACCTAAGAGAATTGGCATTGCTGGAACTTATGTATGATGACGCTCAATACGATCCCGTCACTGATGACCCAGAGGTTATCGCTTGCACAATGCCCATGTGGAAGATAATCCAGAGTGCTCCTGCATCATATGTCCATACCTTGGCAGGAGTAATGCTTCCAAACATGCCAGAAACACCTGTGAGCATGCTGTGTAGGGTTCTGCGACATCTAAAAGAAACAGTAGAATCTAGGAATGAGTTTTCTAGAGACTATTCTGATTCTGGTTACAGACGAAGACCTGAGAGAGATGAGCCTTACGGGCGCTCTGATTATGAAGATGACTACGGAGACCACAGGGACAGACGCTACAGAGATAGATCAGCAGACCAGTCTCGACCACGATCTCGATCTTGGTCCCGGTCCCGCTCACGATCTCCTTCCGTCACACGCAGAAGGAGTGAAAACCCTAAGCGTAGATCTAAGTGCAGTGAACTGGGGTCCTATCTGCGCGCCCATGGAGAAAACATGAGGAACTGGAATGGTGAACCTACTTCCAGACTTGAGGCCAGAGAGAACTAAAACACAAGGAAGCCGATAAGAAAGTTGTCTACGTAGTAGATGCAGATTTCTTTGAAAGAGAACTAAGATTCCCTAGACGCAGGGGGTCTGGAGTCCGTTTCCAGGATGACAAGAAAGCCTCTGACAAGCCGAAGCAAAGATCCGATGGTGAATGCTCTGACCAGAACCAACAGAGGGGCCCTGCCTTCCGCCAGGAGAAGGAGAGGGACGAGAAAGATAACAGAGTTTACCGGACTGTGTGGGTTCGATGGCCTGGCACATCAGATCTTTAGAGATACCAAGCTTTAATAGATACCAGCGCACAGTGTACGTTAATGCCCTCAGGACATATGAGCACAGAGACTGTTTCAATTTCTGGGGTGACAGGAGGGTCTCAAGAGCTGTCGGTGGTAGAGGCTGAAATAAGCCTGACAGGAGACCGATGGGAAAAACATTCCATTGTGACAGGGCCAGAAGCCCCTTGCATTCTTGGTATGGATTACCTCAGGAGAGGATACTTCAAAGACCCGAAGGGGTACCGATGGGCTTTTGGTATAGCCACGGTGACTGAAGAGGAATCCAAACAATTATCTGCCCTGCCCGGCCTCTCAGAAGATCCTTCTGTTGTAGGATTACTGCAAGTTGAGGACCAGCGAGTGCCGACAGCCACTAAGACAGTGCATAGGCGACAGTACTGGACGAATCGAGAGGCTGTGATCCCCATCCATAAGATGATCCGCAAGTTGGAAAGCCGAGGGCTGGTTAGTAGAACACACTCACCCTTCAATAGCCCCATTTGGCCTGTACATAAGTCAGATGGCGAATGGAGACTGACTGTGGGCTATCGTGGCTTGAATGAAGTCACGCCACCATTGAGTGCTGCTGTACCAGACATGTTGGAGCTCCAATACGAGCTGGAGTCCAAGGCAGTGAAGCGGTATGCTACCATCGACATCGCCAATGCATTTTTCTTCATTCCCCTAGCAGCAGAGCGCAGGCCGCAGTTTGCTTTCACGTGGAGAGGTGTGCAGTACACATGGAACCGACTGCCCCAGGGGTGGAAACACAGTCCAACAATCTGCCATGGACTGATTCAGGCCACACTGGAGAAGGGCAAGGCCCCAGAACATATCCAGTACATTGATGACATTATTGTATGGGGGGACACAGCGGAAGAAGTTTTTGAGAAAGGAGAGGAAATCATCCAGATTCTCCTTGATGCCGGTTTCGCCATTAAGAAGAATAAGGTCAAGGGACCTGCCAGAGAGATCCAATTCCTAGGGGTGAAATGGCAAGATGGACGACGTCAGATACCAACAGATGTCATCAATAAGATTGTAGCCATGGCTCCACCGACCAACAAGAAGGAGACGCAAGCTTTCCTGGGGGCCATAGGTTTCTGGAGAATGCACATCCCTGGGTATAGCCAGATTGTGAGCCCTCTTCACTTTGTGACCCGTAAAAAGAATACCTTTCAATGGGGTCCTGAACAGCAACAGGTATTCAAACAGATCAAACAAGAGACTGCACATGCCGTGGCTCTTGGACCAGTTCGAATGGGACCAGACGTGAAGAACGTACTTTACACTACAGCTGGAGATAAAGGTCCCTCCTGGAGCCTCTGGTAAAAGGTGCCTGGTGAGACGTGAGGGCGACCACTTGGCTTCTGGAGCCGAAGCTACAGGGGTTCTGAAACCAACTACACTCCTGTGGGAAAGGAAATTCTGGCAGCCTACGAAGGCATACAAGAGCCTCAGAAGTGATTGGCACTGAAACACAGCTTCTCCTAGCACCCCGACTACCAGTCCTGAATTGGATGTTCAAAGGGAAGGTGCCATCATGCCACCGATGCTACATGGAGCAAGTGGACAGCCTTGATTACACAGCGTGTACGACTGGGAAGCTCAAATCGCCCTGGAATTCTGGAGGTTATCACAAATTGGCCTGAAGGTGGGAACTTCAGTCTGGCAGAAGAAGAAGAGCCAGTGAGTTGAGCTGAAGAAGTTCCGCCATTTGATCAGCTGCCAGATGAAGAAAGGCTTTATGCCCTCTTCACTGATGGTTCTCACCGTATTGTAGGAAGGAACCTGTAGTGGAAAGCAGCCGTTTGGAGTCCCACCCAACGAGTGGCAGAAGCTGCTGAGGGTCAAGGCGAGCTGAGTCAATTTGCAGAACTCAAAGCCATCCAACTGGCCCTGGACATTGCCGAACGAGAAGGATGGCCAAGACTCTACCTCTACACTGACTCGTGGATGATAGCCAATGCACTATGGGGATGGTTAGACTGATGGAAGAAGATGAACTGGAGGCGTGGAGGAAAACCCATCTGGGCTGCTCACTTGTGGCAGGACATCGCTGCCAGAGCGAAGAGTCTGAATGTGAGAGTCCACCATGTAGATGCCCAAGTGTCCAAGAAGCAAGCTAATGAAGAACACAATAACAACAGAGAAGCGGATCTAGCTGCACAGATAGGAGTGTCACAAGTAGACCTAGACTGGCAGCAGAAGGGAGAGTTGTTCTTAGCTCGATGGGCCCATGATGCTCCTGGTCATCAGGGCCGAGACGCCACCCACAGATGGGCACGAGACCGAGGGGTGGATTTAACCATGGATATCATTTCTGAAGTTATCCATGATTGTGAGACTTGTGCCGCTATTAAGCAGGCGAAAAGACTGAAGCCCCTGTGGTATGGTGGACGATGGGATAAGTATAAGTATGGAGAGGCATGGCAGGTTGATTATATCACACTGCCACAGACCCGCCAAGGTAAGTGCTATGTGCTTACCATGGTGGAAGCAACCACCAGATGGTTAGAGACTTTTTCAGTACCCCACGCAACGGCCTGGAATACCATTTTGGGCCTTGAAAAGCAAGTCCTGTGGAGACATGGGACCCCAGAACATATTGAGTCGGACAACAGGACTCATTTTAAAAATGAATTAGTCACCAGTTGGGCGAGGGAACATGGTATCGAATGGGTGTACCACATTCCCTATCATGCACCAGCCGCTGGGAAGGTTGAAAGATATAACGGACTGTTGAAGACAGCTCTACAGTCACTAGGTGAGGGAGCTTACAAGAACTGGGATAAGAACTTAGCCAAAGCCACCAGGCTAGTTAACACCAGGGGTTCTGTTAATCGAGCTGGCCCTGCACAAGCAGAATCCCTCCACATTGTTGATGGAGATAAAGTCCCAGCAGTCCATTTGAGGGGAATGCTAGGGAAAGCTGTTTGGATTACCCCTGCCTCAGGCCAAGACAAACCCATTTGTGGGATTGTCTTTGCTCAAGGGCCAGGACATACGTGGTGGATAATGAGGAAGGATGGAGCGATCCAATGCGTGCCCCAAGGAAATTTAGCCTTGGGGAAAAACTAATTGTATGTCATGAGTTGTGTTTTTACAGGAAGCCAGTCACCAGATGAGAGAGAGAGAGACCTGAACTAAGCTGATGCCAATATCCAGTGATGAGACAGCTCAGAATGACGAAACAGCCATAAATCAGAACTGCAATTGTGACTGAGGAGACCAAAGATCTGGACTGAACTGAACTGATGCCCATATTGATTTCCAACGACGAGACAACTGCGCCGAGAGACCAACAAGGACTATATACGTATATGTGTATATATATGCGCGGGATGTAGGTGAACATGAGACATAGGTGTTACATAAAAATAGTATAGAATAAGGGGTGGAGAATGTGGTGGTTTGGGCTAGGCCTTCCTTGGTGACCAGTCTGTAACCAAGGAAGGGCCCAGATTTACCCAGTATTCCCTACGATTTTTACGTAAGCCAGACTATAAGAAGAAAGGAGGAGAGCCCTTCGCCCTCTTCCCTTCTGGCGGGTTGGAGGTGCAGGTTCCCTGCTGCTGAGTCTGCCGTGTTGGGGAGCGAGGCCTGGTAAGGCCTTGTCGACCTTGGGAGGCGGAGGTTGCCGGCGATCGTCCCAGAGTGACTCTCGGTTGTCCCAAGGAGAGTGGTGGGATATTTTCTTTGCTAACTCTTTAGTTACTAGATCTCGGGCTACTGATTGGGATATATATGTATATATATATATATATATATATATATATATATTTTATTTTGGTTTTGTTCCCTTTCCCTTCCCCCTTTCCCTTCCCTTGTGTAATTGTATATATTTTAAATTGTATATATTTCAATTGTAACCTAAGTGTAAATATATTTATATATATCACTTTAGCTGTCTCTCTCTCGTTTCGGGTTTTCTTAGTTGGTTGTTTTTCTCCCTCTTCTCCCTGAGGTTTGGGGGGGGGGAACTTCTGGTGGTAAGGTTTGGAGACTTGGCAGGGAGCCAGCTTCAAACCATATCAGCCATTAATTTACCCCTACTCAAAAACTGAAATATAATCAGTCAATTTCTAATACGTGAATGTAGTTTACCTGCACACATAAAACAGAAGAAGAGCTGAAGAAATACTTACTCAGCTAAAGCAGTACAATGCAAATCAAAGTTATTTTATGTAAAGAAGACATTTACCTTAAGAACGGATTTATCTAGATTTGCAGCAGCCCCGGAATCTGTCGTTGAACTAAAGCTATAAGTTTTCGGACCTGCAAATTGCAAATAACAATCAATTACATAAGCAGAACACAGAAAACATTGTTTACAGTAGAGCCAACACAACACAGGTTAGTAGAAGCAAGTACTACACTAACTTGCCAGCAACTTGCAGGTACAAAATGACAATTAGAATAATCAAGAAAGGCCTTGAACAGAAAATAATGAAGAAGGACATGACACTTGGCGGACAAAATACAAAATTCAAAGTGGCACAAGGACAGAAAACAGGATTAACTGCTCACTCTCTCCGAACACTGAACAGGGGCTGCCAAACAGGGAAAGTAATAGCAGATTTAAAACATGCAAGACTCTTGAGGATTTTTTATTACAAAGTGCATAGCTACGTAACAGAACTCTTTGCCAGTAAAGCTGTAGAAAATGGACATTTACCAAGATCCAAGGGCAGACAAAACAGCTTTGTAGTAAAGAATCAACTGATACATGAAGGTATTGAAAAAGAAAAAACAGCATCTCGTTCAGGAAGACCTCAAGCCACAACTGGTGGAGGATGTAAGATCACCCTATAGCAGTATCACTGTATGTCCGACCTATTCTTACCTAGGCACCTGCTTTTGTCTCCTATCTAGGAGGCCGTGTGGTTACAGAAGCATTTGGTCTGTCTAAGCATGCTATGGACGTGATTAAATGCTTTTCATTTAGCAGCTATTATTAAAAACACTAATTCACAAAACTACTTATTGTCATTGGAATGACAACACACAGCTTGCTGTTGGATGCCATCACTTTCAGAATACACATACCATGTCTAGTACTGCACAGGTAGAAAGAAACTGAGCAAAACCGCAGATTCTACCACTCTGAGTGGCTGTACACTGCTCCAGAGGGAGCAGCACTGCTCTCCATGATGCACAGACACCTCCCAGCAGGAGGTTGGACAGACTCATCTGTGCTGGACTGCCTGCAGAAGGGCTCTGGGAGAGCCTGCTTCTAGATCAGGATGGGGTGCAGGTAACTGCACTTTGCACTTCAGGAAAAACAAAGGTCACCTGTGGTCAGGCAATACGAACAGCTGTCAGCACTCACAAGTTACCCACTGCCACTGACTGGTAGGCTCTGCAACCACAGTGTTTAGAGCATACTAACTTTTCACTTACACTGACTGATTTTTCACCACAGTCTACAATCTGGGAGAGCAGAGGGCTATTTTCTGAAGGGGTCTGAGCACCAGGGCTGTTGGGGGAGTGGGAGACATGAGAAATACATTTAGCAGAGCCCAGATTTGTAAAAGCAGAGTACACGAATACGTTCGGGAAGCTTATATTAATGGATTACAAGACTTTTTGCTAACAAGTTGGAATCTCAGATGGCCTGGCCATTGCAAGATTTGCTTATGGTCTGCAATACAAACTCAAACTCTTCTAATACTATGTGGTATCTGAGCTACTTCTGGCAAAGCTGCTTTATTGAAAACAGGCATCTCGCAGTGCTGCAGAATACCAGTTTTTCAGACTATGCCCAGAACAGTCATCCCTCAACTCACCCAACACTGCTGAAGTGCCTCCAGCCCTGTAATTGCTCTTTCAAGACAGAAAAAGACCCTCCAAAACAATCCCAAATCCAGATTGTATTGGTTTTGACAACATACAAAACGCACATCTACATAAGAAACTCTGGGAAAAGTGCCACCCAAATACCTGCTGTACAGGAAATGCTGATAATCTAATAACAAGACTTCTTGTAAATAACTCAACACACTGATGCCAACAAAGTTCATCTACTCAGGGACACCCTTGGAAACAGAATCACAAACTAGTTATGGCTGGAGAAGACTTCCAGAGAACATCTAGTCCAACTCCCCTGCACACGCAGGGTCACCTAGAGCTGGTGACACAGGAACACGTCCAGGTGGGTTTGGAATGTCTCCAGACAGGGAGACTCCACAACCTCTCTGAGCAGCCTGTTCAGTGCTCTGTCACCCTAAATGTAAAAAAGTTCTGAAACTTTTTGTTTTAGTTTATGGCCTATTTTAGTTTATGGCTCCTTTTCCTGTCACTAGGCACCACTGAAAAGAGTCTGTCACCATCCTCTTGACATCTGCCTTTGAGATATACTTATGTGTATTAATGAGATACCCTCTCAAGCCTTCCCTTCTTTAAACAGGCCTGGCTCCAGCAGTCTCTCCTCATACGAGAGATGCTCCAGACCTCTCAGCATCTTTGTGGCTTTCGCCGGACCCTCTCCAGTATCTCCTTTTCTGTCCTGAGGAGCACAGAACCGGGCACAGCACTCCAGACACGGCCTCACCGGCGCCGAGCAAAGCGGCAGGATCACCTCTCTCGACCTTTCAGACGGGCAGGGCGGGCTGACGCCAGGCCCAACCAGCCTCGGGGTGGAGTGACTCCAGCTGCCTCTCCCGACGCCGGGAAACACCAGTCCTTCTGTTGGGCCTCTCCCTCTTCCCGGTCCGCGGGCAGCTGCAGTCGCACCCTCAGGCGCTCCCTGAGGGCGCTCCCCCTCCAGCCAAGGCACCCTCACCCGCGCACGCCCCGCACGGCACGGGCGCTCCGCCGTACCTTGTTTGACACGCAGTTCCTTGGCGGCGGGCGCGGGGCGGAGCGGGGCGGCCCTGCCAGGGGGCTCTGCGGGCGCGGCCCCCTCGCGCTGCGGGGGCTGCGCGGCGGCGGCAGCGACGCGCGCCCGGGTGGTGGCGGCGGCGGCCGCATGAGCTGCGCTGCCCGCGCGCTGCTTCTTGTTGCGGCCGCCCATAGCGCGCGCCAGCCCCGCGCCCTGCGCGCCTGCGCACATCCGGGCACCGCGCGCGGCAACGCCAACGCCACCTCCCATTGGTCAGTATCACTTCCCACCCACAGCGCACGCGCTCGGGCCGCGCAGCCTCCTCTTCCTCCGCCATCGGCCTTCCGGGGGCGCAGGGTCCAGGGGGACCAGGAGCGGGCCCGAGACTGGGAGCGGGCCCGAGACTGGGAGCGGGCCC
>NW_020884875.1:5485057-5668951 GCF_003945725.1 Corapipo altera
GGAGCGGGCCCGAGACTGGGAGCGGGCCCGAGACTGGGAGCGGGCCCGAGACTGGGAGCGGGCCCGAGACTGGGAGCGGGCCCGAGACTGGGAGCGGGCCGTGCGTGCGGCTCCCGGCGCCCAGGGCCGGCGGGCAGCTCTGTCTGTCCCCTCCAGGGGTGCGGCGCCGGAAAGGCCCCCCCCGCGCGTGGCACTGTGGGAGCGCGGCGGGTGGCAAGCATGGCGGAGGCGTTCGGGGACGAGCTCTTCAGTGTGTTCGAGGGGGACGCGGCCGCCGCCGCCTCTGGGGCCAAGAAGGGCAAAGCGGGCGCCGTCGAGGCCGCCAGGAGAGCAGGGTGAGGGCGCGGAGAGGGGCCGCGGGTGCTCTGTCGGTGTCGGCTCGGGTCGTAGCACTGGGCCTGGCTTGTGCCGGCGGGTGTGAGCTGCTGAACCCCCCCGCCACCGGGAGTCGATGCAGCCTGAAGGAACCCAGCGTATATAAGTGTCTGAAGGGAGGGTGCCAAGAGGATGGAGCCAGGCTCTTTTTGGTGGTGCTGAGCAATAGGAAAAGAGGCAGCGGGCAGAAACTGATACACAGGAATTTTCATCTGAACATGAGGGAGAACTACTTTATTGTGTGGGTGACCAAGCACTGGAACAGGTTACCTAGAGAAGTGATGGAGTCTCCCTCACAGGAAATATTCCAAAACTGTCTGTATGCAGTCCTGTGCCATGTGCTCTGGGATGACCCTGCTTGATCAGGGAGGTTGGACCACTGTGGTGCCTTCCAACCTGACCTGTTCTGTAATTCTGTGACCTGCTTTCCCAAAATTTCTGGCCCTAAAGCTCTAGTCAGCCCTGGCTCAGTGGAAATTGGGAAGTATTGGGACCTGCTAGGCAGCTTATCTGGGAAGTGACCTGAAATACCACAGTTCTTCTTGTGAATGGAGTTCCCCCTGGATTGTTCCCTGAAAGCAATGTGATCGCAGTCACCATTGGGACAGCTGTTTTCTTTCCTGAAAATAAATAAATTAAAGATGCAAAGTTTTAATTTTTTATCTGTTTATGTTGCAGAAAAGGATTGGAAGAAAAACCTGCAGTGCCAGCAACAGGGAAGCCGAAAAGGGATGTTGAGGTTGATAGTACAGAAGCTGTTTTTTTGGGAAAGAAGCCAAAATTGGAAGATGTATCAGAAGATGCTAAGTAAGTGCCCAGCTTAATGTGTAAAGTAGTTCCAGCAAACCATACTGGTTAGCTGTTGCTGATTGTAAACAGTCACTATAGTTTTGCACTGTTTTCGAATAAAGATGAATTTTTCTATGAAGATTTTCATTTCTGTTCTCTGTTTTAAGTGAGACTGCTAGTGCAGTCTCAGCAGTGATGAGCACTGGATGTGTTTAAAATAAAAGTGCAAGTGTTCATGTATTTAGTCATGTATTTAGTATTTATCACATATGTAAGTACAAAGTGTTATGTGTTTGTGGGTACTCATATGAATTGAGAGTTCTTGGTCAAAGCCATTGTGTTGATTCCACACACAGCAAGAGATGAGCAGCCAAGTACATGGGAGGAGGCAGGCTTGGTTTGCTGTGTACCATGCCATTGAAAGATGTATTTGGCTTGAGATACTCTGGGGTAATTAGAGTAATTTGACCAGAGAGACAGAAACAAGACTTTTGAGGCATGTAAGGTGTTAACTGCAGTAAATGTTTGGAATCTTGATTACAGGTGTGCATTTAAATTTGAGCATAAATGGCAAGTGTTTGACATGGAGAGAGGGGTGTACTTGTACATGTGAGCAGCTAGGGAGATGAGGCAGCTGAAGGGAAGCCAGAATGCTGTTTTTGTGCTGTAGGATCTGCATTATCTATCCCTTTTTTCTTTCTAGAACTTCATGACTGGTATTATGAGGTGTTTTGAAAATAGGTGGAAGGGGCAGTGCAGGCACTTTTTTATCTTATTGTATCTTAAGAGGTTCTTGGAAACTCAGAAGCTTATGTTCATTCCGAAAATTAGGAGGGTTCATGGGAAAAAAAGTCGTCCAGACCTGCCAAATGCAGGTGTGCACTTCCTATTCAAGATGCAGAAAACTGTACTACAGAAATATAACATGTGTTTGCTGTACTCTTTTACTCTTTTCTGGGTGATGTGTTACTGACTTCTGTCAGGCAGAATTCTGTCAGGATTGTCAATTGGTCTTGCATATTAATCCTTCCTAAGTTGAAAGTAAGATTTTCTGAGAGGTCATGAGAAGACTTCTTAGAGCACTGTAAACAAAGGGTATAGAAGCAAGAGAAAACCAGAGCCAACATTTTAAGTCAGTTTCTGAGTGGTATCAGCAGAATGTGTACTGTGTACCCACAGTAGCTTATAAAATCATCAGGAATAAACAGTTTCATGCAGTGAGACTGTAGTCCTTCCTTGTGGCCATGAAAGAAGGAACTGGTACAGAAGCTGGGCCTTGTCTTCAGGCAGCTGCTTGGGTTGATCCAGGCTGCTGTTATTCTGTGTCATGACTAGCAGCAGGAATACAGGTCTTGAATTCTGCTTTGTTGTATATTGGAAAAAGTCCCCATTTAATCATAAAACTTTATGCAAACGAATGAGATCCAAGTGCTGGTTTGTGGTGAAAGATTTAAAGCAGCAGCTAAAGTAGACTTACGTAGCAGCAAAATCTTAACTTACAGGTATTTGTCCTAGTAGTAGTCTCTGCCGACTGTCCACGTCAAGATTGTGCATATTTTCTTCATGTCACAGTTAAAGTAGAGGTGAAATTCAACATGTTAGTGTTTATAAAGACGGAAGAATTTTTGGATGCTTTTCAGTGATGCTAAGTCATGTGTTTTTAGTCTGGCAGACCTGATGCCTCAAGTAAAGGTACAAGCTGTGGAAACTGTTGAAGGCTGCACGCATGAGGTAAGTGCAGTGAAAATGCATATGGAAAATATAGGCTTGTTTCATATAATTGTATTTATTACTGCTGGATTAATAGTATTGTTTGTTTCGCTTTTAATTATTGTATCATGGAATTGCAAATCACTTAGGTTGAAAAAGACCTTTAACATCATCCTTAAGACCTTTGACTGCATTAGCCCAGCACTGCCAGTTCCATCACTAAAGCAGGTTCCCTAGGGTCATATCTCCATGTCTTTAAATACTCCCAGGTTTGGTGACTCAACCACTTCCCTGGGCAGCCTGTTGCAATGCTTGACAACCATTCCTGTGGAGAAATTTCTTCTGATATTCTGTGTATGTCCGGTTTTCCCTGGCGCAGCTTGAGGCCATTTTGTATTGTCCTGTCACTTGTTACCTCTGAGGAGAAACCAACCGAAACCTGACCGTGCCTGTAGCCCTGCCTGGAGATGTGACCCAAGGGCAGGACCCAGCACTGGGCCTTGTTGAACCTCATACTATTGGCCTCAACCCGTTGATCCAGCCAGTCCAGATCCCTCTGCAGAATCCTGCTATACTTCAGCAGATATATTATTTTATATTATATTTATGCTTGTAAAGAGTTTGAAGTTTGTGTCTGACATGGAGCATTCAGAAAATGCACTTGAAAAATTAGTAGGATATCTTACCAGAAGTTTGAATCATACTTGTAATGTAATTGAGTGATTGTGAAAGACTTGATGATAATGTAGATAGGTTTCCATATTTGAAAGCTACCAAGAACATTCTGAGCACTGTTGTTGAGGAGGAAAACCTACTGATTGTTAAAATAGGACTGTGTTCATATTGTGATCTATGTGTGCAGCAGTGCATTCTCTGTTATGCCATATTCTGCTGTTCTTGTTCATGAATGAAAAGCTTTCTTGTAAAGCTGATTACTGTTGAAAATTACATATTGGCAAAAAGAAAAAAAAAGTTTTCTTTTGTGAAAACAAAATTTTGAAAATTATCCATTTTCAAATTGTATTGATAGACATAAATACACATCTAAATGCGAAAAATGGAAAATATTAATGCCCAGATGTCTGTACAATTATTGTTATCTTGAGTTGTCTCATAGAGGTTTGCCTTGAGTTAGTAACTGAACAGAGCTTAAGTATTTAGAATGAATAAATGTGGGATTTTGGCTGAGAACAGGAACATTACCTGTTTAAATAACAGTGTTGTATGGAAAAGGAATATAATCAGTGTGAGCTGAGTAATTGCTTCTCACCACCACTGGCTGAAAGCATGATTGTGTCTTGTCCCGAAGAGCTGATGTTCCAAGGTAGGTGAAGCAGTAATATTTCACACAAGACAGCAGGGGTATCAGCAAAGTGAGAGAAGGAGCATTATTGGGGCAGGAGAATAGAGAGATTAATTGAAAAACTCTTAAGAGAAAGGAAGGAACCTTTGACACATGAGCTCACAGAAACGGGATAATAGCAATTCAAGTTAGTTTTCGTACGCTTGACGTTGCCAGACATCACTGCAGTGGACACAGAATTCTGCAACTGTTTTTATTTTAAATGTATTTTATAGGTTGCACTTCCAGCATATGAAGAATTCACAGGTCTGAAACCACGAACTGGAAAAGCTGCAAAAGTATGTGGTAGATTGCATTTCTTTTTCTTTTTTGTACATGCTTTAGATAGTAGATAAGAGTAGAGCAGAAGATTATGTACTTTGTCAGTAAGATCTGGAAAAGATGACCTGTCATAAGTAAGTGTTTCTATACGTAAAATCTGATAGAGAAAACCATATGGTTGAATGCGGTGGATAGGCTGTTATGTCAATTCTTTGTGCAACATCAGGTGGTGGCATCACTGTAGTTTCTCTTCCTAAATTAGTAAATTAGAGAAAATTCAGTCATCAGGGCAAAAGTTAATTTGGTATGATATCAAGACATAAGCAAAGATCTTAGGTGTGCTATTAGATCAAAATATTTAAATACAAAGCTATTGCAGAATACTGGACTAAGATCAGCTGAAATTACAAATATCTGCAGGATTTCTGCCTCTAATTTGCACACTTTGTTTTAAGATTATGCAATGTTTTTGCTTTTTTTCTTTCTAGGAATATCCCTTTATTCTTGATGCCTTTCAGAGAGAAGCTATTCTTTGTGTAGATAACAACCAGTCCGTGTTGGTGTCAGCTCATACATCAGCTGGTAAAACTGTTTGTGCTGAGTAAGTTATTTTCTAACAAACTCTAGTAGAAGGGTATGATATTCGTTGTGTCATTTTGTTGCGCCATCAGTAGCTATTGTGTCCCAGTTTCTTGATGCAAAGTTCAGTCCATAGGTGTTAGAATTGAATTGGCCACTCTTGAATATAAAAATTACATTTCTCATCTTGTTTACTGGGTAGTGAAAGGCTTAATTTGTGTTTAAGCTTAACTTCTATTTTTGAACAACCTGTTGGGATGTTATTGTATAGACTGAAGAGAAAGTTTCTTTCAAATTTTTGAAAGCTAGTGTATATTTTCTGTCAGTGTTTGATCGTACAATGGAGTGACTTTGCTGACCTGAAGTAAAAATGTACATGAAGATATATTAGAGCATGGACTCAAATAATAGTAGTTTTGTTGTGAGACAGTGACAGTTTTTTAGTTAAACCAGATGTGCTCTGGTGTCCATAAAAATCAGTTAAGTTGGTGTCAAGGATTTTTTACTCTCCAAAGGGGCATGTGTAGTTGAGTTAAGATTGCACTGAACTTAATCTAAATGCTGGATTTATTAGAGCATGGGTTCAAATGCTGCATACCATTCTACTGGTGTTCTGAATTGCATAGTTTATTTTGCTTTTAAGCAGGAGATTGGAGCAAAGTAATATGCTCTGAATGTCTTCCTGAAAACTCTAATATGTACAGTGTTTGAATACAGGTATGCAATTGCCCTGGCTTTGAGGGAGAAACAGCGTGTGATATTTACAAGTCCAATTAAAGCTTTGAGTAATCAGAAGTACCGTGAAATGTATGAAGAATTTCAGGATGTTGGTTTGATGACTGGAGATGTTACCATTAATCCTACAGCTTCTTGTCTGGTAATGACAACCGAGGTAAGATCAGACATTAATTCTTGATCTGTGTGTTTTCTTCTACCTTTTTTGATTGGGAAGGTCTGATATTAAAACATTAAAGTTGCCCAGTTAGGGTAGAAAATATTCTAAAGTTCGTTAAGACTCCTTTGAATGTTTTAACTTTTGGTTATTTAAAAAGTGAGGTAAATCTCTATGAACTTTTGAACTGTCAGTTAGGAACTTTTAATTTTAATGTGGAGAGAGTCAGAACTTAATTTCCTGAGTGCTCAAGGCACTGACTTTTCTTTGGATAGATGTGAAAAGCTGACAGCCACACTATGGGGTCAGTGTTTTGTTCTAGGGGGCAAAATGCAAAGAGCAAAATCATGGAGGGGTAGTTGAGTGGCTCACAGTAGATCCTGGAACTCAAGGAATATGCAGCTTTTAACTTCTGGTAACAAAGTACTGTTGGCAGAGTTTTGTCATATTTCTGTTGTAGAAGTCTGTCTAACCATTAGTCACAATTTTTCTCTTTTTGTCTTTACCTCAAAGGAGCAGCCAAAACTTTGGTAGGGAAAGATTGGGGTAGAGAGTCTGGATGATTTGATTTCTGACAAAAGAGTTCCTCTTAATCACAGGAGGGTTACGTATTAAGATGAGAGAAAAAGAAGGCTTGGCAGAAGTGGATCTGTAGACCTGTATCAATTATGCTGACATAGAGGCTGGGAGAAATATGTTTTATTCTTTCATGTTCCTTCAGTGTTCCTTGCCGGGAAACCAGTTCTTCTCACGTCGTGAGATTTGTTAGATTGAAATCAACTTGGAAAGCATCTAAGAACCTGTCTAAAATAGCGTCTAAAACGCTTTTAGGTTTTGTACAAAGTAAGATTTCATACTGCTGTGTAAATGTGAACCAAAAATTCTGACAGTTTTTTACTGACATCTGTGTAATGTGACTATTATTTCATGCGATGGAACTGAATTCTTTTTTTTTTCCTAGATTTTGAGAAGTATGCTCTACAGAGGTTCCGAGGTTATGCGTGAGGTCGCGTGGGTTATTTTTGATGAAATTCACTACATGAGAGACTCAGGTATCCTGCGTGTACTGTCTTTCTTTTCAAGAAAGCTTATTTTTTCCTAAAGAACACTTTCTTTTCCTTTTGAAGAATTAAGTCTTATTCTCCCTCTTAAAATAAGTCATCTTCTTTATAAATATATAAGAATTTGTCTTTTACTGAATGTACATCATTATTATGTTTGCGTTTTCTTGTCCAAAGCAAAAGCAACTTTGAGGGCGTTCGATATATCCCACTTGTGTAGGGGAGACTTGTTTTAATTTTTGTTTTATTTTGTATTTACGCATGGTATTCTTTGGCTTCAGGATGAAAAATATGCTTTGATCACATAAATTTCTCATATGACTTTTCCATTTTCAGAACGTGGTGTGGTTTGGGAAGAGACAATTATTTTGCTCCCTGACAATGTACATTATGTGTTCCTTTCTGCAACTATTCCAAATGCCCGTCAGTTTGCTGAGTGGATCTGCCATCTTCACAAACAGGTTGTGTTTTTCATGTGCTACACCTCCATCTTTGTTGTTTTTTGACATAAAATGGTATGGCTGATAACATCTGGGCCTTTGAGTGTCTTTTTAGTCATGTCATTGCTTACAGATGATAGTAGATCACTCCTGGCTTCTATGGTTGTAATCTTACTTTTGCAGTTATGCTACCTGTTGGTTCTACATGGTAACGTTAAAGTAATTTCTTCAGTGTTTATTTTCCACAACTATTTAGGTACCTGCCTGATTTGAACAAATATTCTGAATTATGAAACATGATGAATGTACAGTAATTTTCTGAAAGCTGATAAACAAGGTTATTGGGAGAAATTTTTTAGGAGCTCTGTAAAAAGGCCATGAAGGAATCAAAGTAAATCTTAAATCCATAGGAAATATTATATATGCTCACAAACAAAGTGAGAAAAGAGAAATGTAAGAAATCTACCTTGTCCGGTAACCTTTAGGGTTTTAATTTTGGAGTTTTTTTTTCCAAGACTTGCTTTTGTAGCAAAGAATTTGTGAGTTAGAATTGGGGAATTTGGTATCAACAAGAGACCTGTCGAATTTTAAAAATATCCCAGAGATTGATTCTTATGTTGTTTATGATGAAGGGACTATAGTATAAGACATGTCTATTTAAACTTGGCACAAAACCTTGATTCTGTTTTGCATAAGACTAGATCATAGGGTTTTTTTCAAAGCAGGTTTAGGTAATATTTAATGTTTTAAAGGAAGTGTTTTGTTTGTTTTTTCTTAGAGAAGCTTTCTCTATCCACTGAAAGTGGATGTTCATAAAAGTGTACTGTGAGCCTTTTTTAGGTGTTTCAAGAAAAACTTCAGGCTTTTTTACAGAAGAGAAGTTAACAGTTTTTCCTTCGATTTTAGAAGGTGTTAATATTGTGAGTCTGTCTAATAATGCAGAAGGAAATATTACCTGTCTTTACTTTTTGTGTTCACAGGAGAGAATTTTTGTAGCCAACTTGTGTTCTAAAGCATTTAGAAACTTTCATTTTCTTAAAGAATGTCATTAGTACAAAAGCCGTATTCAGGAAAGAAAATTTATTATTTTACACTCTGAGAGCCTTACTTTCTGGCCTCTAGAAAGTTGTATTTTAGTAGTAATGTATTGGCTTTCTAATCAAGTGATTTTTAAAATGAAATTATAAAATATTGATGTGAATTCTGTTTTTTCTTTGTAGCCTTGCCATGTGATTTACACTGACTATCGACCCACTCCACTACAGCATTATATATTCCCAGCAGGAGGAGATGGACTCCATCTGGTTGTGGATGAAAATGTAAGGAAAGTTCAGTTTGTTTGAAACATTGTTTTCCTCACTCAAAAACTTGAGCTCTTGCAAAATTTGAATAGGCTGTATAAAGGATGCTTTTGTTAAAATTAAGTAAGAGTGAGTAGTTATGTTCTCTGAATTGCTCTTAGATTTTTGGAGTCTTACACAAGAAATTGGTTATCTAATGTCGTGCAGGCAGCTGAGTTAATACTTCCCTAAAATATCTTAAGTGCCCACATCCTTGCTTTGTTTGCAAAACTGCATGCTGCTTTCTGTAAATCTGCAAAGTAGTTGATATTCCTTGTACTGTTTCTGACTCAAAACGTAGTGGCATGTAAATTTTACTTTGGTAGAGGGTGCAAAATACTTTTGTTCCTTTAGGTGATTTTGAACTAACAACTTGTTTAAAATTCATCATCAGCTTGCTCAGGAGTAGCTAATGCCGTAAACAGCAGTATTGTGCTTGAAGCTAGATCTTCTTTGGGCAGTGCAGTTTTATGTGGACATTCCTAAAAGTCCGTTTTGGTATTGTGTCATTCAGCATATCTGGTGTGATTGATGGTGTGATGGTAGGAGCAATGAGCAGTAACTTCAGAGATGCCGATGTAATTCTGTGCTGTGACATGACCTAGTAAACTCTCTTGCCAGCTTATGTATTGTTTTTGTTCCTCTGCCTCTATATGTGGGGTAATGGTGCAAAGCAGAAAGTATTTTTAAGTGAGCTGTGTAAGAAGTAACTACTAACAAAGATTGTGTTTTACATCTAGGGAGATTTCAGAGAAGATAATTTTAATACAGCAATGCAAGTGCTTAGAGATGCAGGCGACTTAGCAAAAGGGGACCAGAAAGGCAGAAAAGGAGGAACAAAAGGTGAGTTTGAATCCCACTCTGAGATAACTTTTTGTATTAATACTACGAAGTTATATGCAAGTTACACTTGTGTTTTAATTACTCAGTAAGACTTTTTTTTTTGTAAAATTTAATTTAAATTAATGTAATCTCTCTACAGGTCCTTCAAATGTTTTTAAGATTGTGAAGATGATCATGGAAAGGAATTTCCAACCTGTGATTATTTTCAGCTTCAGTAAGAAAGACTGCGAAGCCTATGCACTTCAGATGACAAAGTTAGATTTCAATACAGGTACAGATAAATCAAATGCAATTTTACTCAGAGTTATAGTGTAATGTGAAATGTTACTTTTTCTTAGGAACTGTCTGCACATATGGCTTTTTCATTTACTATGCCAGTATATCAGGCTGTTTTCTGTAGGAAAATATTGGTGCACAAAGAATATTTTGTCACCACAATGTTGAACAGTTATTCTATTTTAAACTCCACTTCTTTCTCCAGTAACCTGTTTATTATAATAATAGCAGGTGAGTTCCTAGAAAATTCTATATATAATGGGAGAAGACTGATCATAACAAAAGTATTTCCCAAAATTTTCATGTTATGTCCACTTCAAAAATGAGTATTCTCTCAATGTCCAAATAACTGTATAACAAACCACTAGGCTGTTCTTTCTCAACTATGCAATCCAGTTTCTTTCTTTCCTTCTTCCCCCTTCTTCTCAAAAGTGAAAACCAAACATAAACAAAGAATAATTTTTTTTATCTTGGACTAAGACCACACTTGGCAAGTAAGTTTAAGTTCATTGCTTCTCGGAAATCTAAAGAGCTGTAACAAAAATAAGGAATTTGTTGTAAATCAATGTATTGTTTCACATTTGTGAAACACCCTGTTCAGGGTTCTTGCTTGCTTACTTGCTCCAATCTTCGCATGTTTTGGTTGTGTTGCAAAATAGTGTAGGTGTTTCTGTCAGAAAATTTAAAGTATGCATAAGTACAGAGATGCATTTTCGTATGTTTTCTTCAGAGTCTCACCTTTGAGTATATTTTCTTTGTATTCGTACAACTGAGTATAAAGGGTGTAAACTGTGAGACTTAGTAGGGAAGAGCCTCTGTGTCAATGCAAACATGGACTAGTGGTTGGAAGAAAAGTGGGGAGGTTCATGGGTAGATTGGTAGTACATAAAACTATAATTCCCAAGTTTGGAAGTAGCTGAAATTTGTATTATTCTGACAGGTTTGTTCTATTTTCCTTTTTCCTGATCATCTACTGCTGGTTACTGTTAAGCTTCTTTAGGCTCATTGAAGTCTTGATTGTTTGACCCGATGTGGGAGATTTTGTTTAGACTTCACAGTCTTCCATGGTATTTTTATTGTAAACTTCCGTAAATATTAGAATGTGGTAACACTTTGTTTACATATAGTATTAACCTTCTACATTTTGTAATAACTTACTGATTGCCTTCTTAGATGAAGAAAAAAAGATGGTTGAAGAAGTGTTCAATAATGCAATTGACTGTCTGTCAGATGAAGACAAAAAGCTTCCTCAGGTCAGTGGAAGTTGAATAGGGTTCTTTTGAATAGGATTGAACTGGTGTTCTCCTGTTTGTTGCAACTTTTGAGGCTGTGGATCTTTTGTAGAGTGTACAGAAATTTTAAAACTGGATAATCTTATTCATCTCCCTGGGTAGTATCTCTTTCATTGCTCCTTGTCATTATGAAATAGGAGATTAAGATTCCTTGTAGTTGTGATTCCAGCAAATGATGTATGCCAAAATTACCAATGGAGTTCCTGCCCCTTGTTTTATTTTTTTTAATTATGGTTTTAAGTAAAAGTAAGAGCTTATAAAGAGATGGATCTGAGTTTAAACTGTATGGAAATAGTTCAAGTGAGAGTACAGTATGAACTTATTGGTTATTGGCGTCTGAAGCTTTCAAAAAGTTGCAGTGATGCATCTGCAGTCTAATTTATTGTACAATGACTAAGCATAGTGACATTTTCCCATTCTTACAGTGGAAAAATACAAGCTTCTAAGTGGACAGAATATTACAGGATTCAGTACTTTTGTAACAAAAACTATCGATTTTTTTTCTAACCCCTTCTTCTGTTGATTTGTGTCCATCGTGTCTTAATGGTATGATCTTTATTGTGAGTATAGCAGTTTCCCCTTGCAAAAAATCAGCCATTTAATTTTTGACCATGCCTACTTGGTTTGGTTTCCACATATCAGTTTTATGAATATGGAAAAAATCCAGAAAATAGGAATCCAGTATATAAAGTGGTGTGTGCTGGTTTTTTGTTAAGCTTAAAAAGTGGCATTGTATCCAAGTTATCTGTTTGAGTATCCGTGTATCGTCAGAATTAGGTTTGGGGTGAAAACCAAGTGTTAATAGATTATTAGTGAGAATCTTCATTGTCAAAGGAAAAAAAAAAACAGAGAAAGCTAAGTTTACTTAGGTATTTGTTTGAACTATAATGTTCTTAGAATTAAAGAGTGTATCTCAGTCATTTGCAGCCTGAATTTCCTTGTCTGGTTCTCATAGGTGCTGACTTCAGTTTTACAGCACATCCCAATAAGCGAAATTATGGCAACTAAATTTGAAAAAAAAAATCTCGTGCATACCAGAATCACTATTTCAAAAATGATTTTAAATTAGGCGCTTTTTTTTTAATAGAACCAAATTTAAATACTAACTGCATGTGTAAATTAGGTCATACCTTTACAGTGCCTAACCCAGTCTGAGACTGGTCTACTAAAAGGATTGGCCTCTGACTTTAACCTTCGTATTATTCCTAGTTCTAACTGGAATGTAATATTGAAGGAATATTTATTGTATTTTAAGCTGGGAAATAGTGAATGTCATCAACACTAAGGGCAGTGGTGAGATTTTCCATGCAAGTTTTATTTTTTCTTAACAAATACTAAAATTTGTTTACTGGTCTTTGTACATTTCTTCCCAGGTCGAGCATGTACTTCCTCTTCTGAAACGAGGAATTGGTATTCATCATGGTGGTTTGCTCCCTATCTTAAAAGAAACCATAGAAATTCTTTTCTCTGAGGGCCTGATAAAGGTATTTTTTATGTCCGTATTTAGTTTGTTCTCTGTTGTGAATACATAGTTCATAATACTGAAAATCCAAAAGTATGTCTTAGCTCAGGATGTACATTAGTATTATAGTGTACAGTTGCAGCTTGTAGTTTTAAGTGTTTCAGATTTTATTTGAAAGTATTTGAACTTAAAATAATCTAGTTTTGAACATTTTCTTCAACTGTTTTATGTTAAATTTTGTTCCTAAAGATGTCGCTGGACATTCACCAACCTGTTTGTTGGATGTCCTAAGTGTCATACTTTCAGAAAAATGTAACCTTATATGAAAGTCGTGGGAGGTCTTTTTGGGTAGCTAATTCCTATTTTCTTCTTGCAAAATTTGAACATTGGAATTATTATTATTGATTAATGTAATTTGCACCCCCTAATGTTTATTTTTGGAGTCTAATTAGTCCCATCTAACTAGTTTTCATGTTTTACCAGAGAAAGAAGGGAAAGAGGGAAAGACTCATTTTCTCCAGGTTTTAAGTATTGAATATGCCTGTGTTACCTGTGTTGACTGTTCATATGTATTAAAATCTGGAGAGATTTTGTGTAGCAATCTCTGAATATTTTCATGTTTGTTTTGAAAGCCTTTTTTTGCTTGCTTAACTTCAGTCTGTTTATTTAGGCCTTATTTGCGACAGAGACTTTTGCTATGGGAATTAATATGCCAGCCAGGACTGTGCTATTTACGAGTGCCAGTAAATTTGATGGGAAAGATTTCCGATGGGTAAGTGAAAAGCAGGTTCTGTAGAGTAACTGAATTGTGTTATTTAAATCTTATTAGGATTGAATTTACTCTTGACATGTTCACTTCTGTCCTAGTTAGAACAACTGGGACCAGTTCATCACTGTATGGGTGTAACCCAAAACTGTGTATTCTATAGCCTTCCATGCCATTTCCCAGAAACTGGTATCAATAGACTATTTACACCCTCTGCCCAGAGCAGCCTGACTCCTCAGGCTATAAACTGGGTGTTAAGAGACCTTCGAGATAGGAGGGTGCTTCTGTCCTCACACCCATTGTGGAATTCCCCGCCCTGAGGGAAGTACTGAGCATTCCTGCCTGAACTGGAGGATATATAATCTTGGAGTCCTGGAACTTTTTTAACCACTTTTGGGATCCAGAGGAAGACTGCAGATCACCACTCTAAACCAGACTGCAGACCACCACTCTCGACTGGACTGCAATCACCACTTTTCAACCAGACTGCAACCATCACTCTCGACCAGACTGCAATCACCACTCTTGACCAGACTGCAACAGCACTCTCACCAACAGGTTTTCCCCTCTCCTTTTCCTTTGGACTCAGGGGGCCCAACGAACACCACTCTGTTCATGCCCCAGGGTGCTGGGTTATACATTTGGGTTTTGTGGATTAAAACCAATTGTTTGTCTGTATAATCGTACTTATTGTATTGTTTTATTAAATTGTTATTCTGATTTATAATCTCTCTTTTGAGTTGAGTTCATTTCCCCTGCTGGTTTACCTTTAAACCAGTACATTTTTGGCCGGCCAACGTGGGGCAGAGAGAGAAGTCAGAATCACAATTTCATTTTAAGCATTTGTCTATTTGGATACAGAAACTCCCTGATCACCATGTTGTTTGATGTATTCACGTGGATCTTGTATCTGAGCATGTTCATATTTCCACAGATGGGGAACTATTTACCTGTTTTGATGCTCTCTTGAAGACCAGGGAGAGGGTCCCAAATTATTTTGTTAGTATACTATGTTTATGTCATCATAACATCAGAAGCAATGAGTTTCATTGTGAATGTGTATTCAGTCTTGTTTGCCTGTCCTGGTTTGGGTTACAGCCTCTGGGGCCTCATTAAAAATTGCACCCAGCCCTTTGAGGGAAGAGGAGGGAATGGTTGTTTCCAATCTCTCCCCTCCTTCTTCCCCTTCAGACCTGCTACAACAGTCTTTGAAAATATTGAGTTCCCTTTTGATGTTAAAGCAGCATAATGTTATTGTTAGTGTTGCTTTGTCTGCTCTGTACTGTGTACACCATGTTTAGGGTCAGAACAGGGCCTTCTAGGGAGGCTGTTTGGACACCTGCCCTGGGAGTGGATAATGTTGAGTGGCACGGGAAGTGGGAGGACATCGGCCAGTATTTGGAGAAGTTTTCTCCTCCAATGATCTGGAAATTCACCCCTGAACAACTGCAGGATCCTGTTAGCGTGATAAGACTGGTGAAGGGGAAATGCTCTGGCAGCTCCAGAGATGGCCAGCTCACAGCAACCTGCTGGGCCCTGGCCACTGCCTACCAGACACTACTTGACATGGTACAGCACTGTCAGGGGGAGGAGAGAAGGAGCAAATCCACAGGCACCACGTCCACCCAAACCACAGCTGAGTCAGAGGGAGAAAGAAATAAATCAACCAGCACCGTGTCCACACAAACCATCGAGGAGCCAGAAGAACAACCAAAACCAATAGCAGTCACTCCTGTCCAGAAAAGGAAATCAAAGACTAAATCAGTTCGCATAGCAAATGATGATGAAGAGACAGGACCTTCACATCCACTGGAGGAGACAGAGCCAGAAATAATCACTCGGTCCCTATCCCTGGGTGAGCTACGTGAGCTCCGGAGAGAGTTCACACGACAGGCAAACGAGTCCATTCTGACCTGGCTGCTCCGAATCTGGGATGCCACAGCTAACGATACAGTTCTAGATGGGAGTGAAGCCAGACAGCTGGGATCCCTGTCTCGAGTCATTGATCGGGGGATTGGAAGGAGGCAGGAAACTCTCAGCCTCTGGCGGCGACTGTTGTCCAGTGTGAGGGAGAGATACCTTTGTAAGGAGGACCTCCACGTACAGCAAGGACACAATGGAACAGGGTATCCGGTGCTTAAGGGAATTAGCTGTAATGGAGGTAATCTTTTCAGAGGATGAAAGATTCCCTAAAAGTCCAGATGGTGTACAGTGCACATCCCAGATGTGGTTAAAGTTTGCACAACTCGGGCCAGAAATGTATTCCCGCTACTTAGCAACGCTGCAATGGAGGGAGGGAGAGGACAAGGTGGGCGCACTGGTTAGTAAACTCAGGATTTTGAAGACACTGTCACCGCCCCATTACGAGCCCACGTCTCATCTGTGGAAACCAAACTGGCTGAACGTGTCCGAAGCCTGGAAGAGAAGATTGAAGAGGGACACCAGAAGCTAAGAGAGGAAATTAAGGAAGGGATCTTCCATATCTCACCAGGACAAACAAGGGTCTCTGCTATTAGGAGCCAGTGTCCACCAGCTAAGGAGAGAGGGTACACTCCACGTGGCAATCTATGGTTTTACCTCCCTGAGCACGGAGAAGATATGAGGAAGTGGGATGGGAAACCCACCTCTTCCTTAGCAGCCCGGGTACATTTATCCTTGAAGGAACTCTTCAAGGGTAAATGCTGCTCCAGTCTCTCGTGGGCAAGACTCCAGACAGTACAGGCATGATGATATGTCTGATCCTCTTGAAGGGACCTCCAGGTCATACTTACCCAGGGTACTGGGTTATACATTTGGGTTTTGTGGGTTAAAACCAATTGTTTATCTGTATAATCGTACTTATTGTATTATTTTATTAAATTGTTATTCTGATTTATAATCTCTCTTTTGAGTTGGGTTCATTTCCCTTGCCGGTTTACCTTTAAACCAGCACAACTTCAGTGTAGTAGAAAATATTTTTTCTTTCAGAAATCTCTGTTCTCTAATCCATTTATAATTGGGATACAGATTCCTGAAGACAAGGTTCCTCAGATTATCCATGAGATTATTTAATAGATACATCAAAAGCTCATGGAACAAACTAACAAGGTTAGCAGCAGACATTGGTTCAGACTAAGACTGTGTAATTGTAATTAGCACTTTGTGTTCTTCCTATTTTTCTGGCGTTTGTTAATTTCTTTTTCTCATTTTATCCTAGATATCCTCAGGTGAATACATTCAAATGTCAGGTCGTGCCGGACGCCGAGGTATGGATGACAGAGGAATAGTAATTCTTATGGTGGATGAAAAAATGAGTCCAACAATTGGCAAACAGCTTTTGAAGGTAGGAGAGAGATCATTTTGTTTCTATTCTCCCAGTAAGGTTATGCTCATTTGAGTAATGTCACATGCAAAATTATACACCTAAAACAAGAAGTATATAGATCATGCATGTAGAAGATGACAACTCCTAGAAGAAGCTTTCTGTAAATTCTCATTAGAGGAGAAATTTCTATTGTGAAACGAAATTAGAAGACTAATATTCTTCGTATAAAAGTAATATCATCCTTCTTTGTATAAGAGGGCTATCAGGCAGGAGAAGTAGAACTACATCCTCTTTTCTAATGATAGTGCTACTACTGAAGTATTCTTTTTCTTGCTGACTGCAGTCGGTTCAAGGGTTTTGCTGAACTAGGAAAGATTTGCTGAGATTTCACAAGAATTATTAAATTCTTGGTTTTCTGATGAAATAAAACTTTGTTGGTGGACTCTCAGTATGATAGACAAAGTCATGCAAAAATGAGGTAGATACAATAAATAAGCAAAATGGCTGTCACTGAGCATCTAGAAGAAATTTCATGTCAAAAACAGGCTAAGAAAATCTATACAAACTAACGTTTTTTCTATATTTACAATTTGTAGTTATCATTAAGAATTACTCAATTAGGTTTTAATTACCGTGACAGTGTTTATCTGTCTTAAGATCATGATCCTGTCTTGTGGAAGTATTTTGCTTTGCTCCAGGATAAGCTAAAGATTTATACGAAAAACTCCAGAAGAAATAAATTAGCCATATTGAGAATGATAGAAAATTTACATAGAACATTTTTGTCATAGCTCTTCAACCCTAATGTGTGTCTGATCCAAATCATTTCCTGAAGACCAGAGCAAAACATCTAGGAATCATGTTGTCAGCTGCCTCACGCTCCAATTGGCGAAGTGAGAGCCTTGAGTGTGTTGGTACCAGCAATGCTGCTCCAGCTGTGCTCTCTGGCTGTGGCACTGTCCATTGCGACATTGTATACAGTACTTCTAGCTTAAATTCAGCTCTCCATTCTTAGATGGAGTTCTTACAAGGGATATTTGTAAATATTTTTCAAGTTCAGTAATGTGTGTTAGTCTTCTACAGTGTAACTAGGTTTTTTTGTTTATCCTTAGCATTTATTTGACCACTTAATATTTAGTAAACTAGTGACTTGCAGAAATCTGTAAACCTAAATGCTTACAGTACTGTTGGGGCAGCTTTCTGAAGATGGTAAATTATAATTTGACATTTGCATAATACTAAGAAATATTTTGGTGGAAATTTTATTTTTGTTTCCTTACCTAAAATCTTTAAACTATATTGTGTTAGTTTGGGTAGGAAGTTTAGGCAGGAAATAGAACTTCTCCTTGATGCTAGATAGGCTTTGAAACCAGAGCAGCATCTCTCTAGCTGGAATTTGGCCATGTTACAAGGATTTATCCCTCCAGCGAGAGTAGAGTTAGTTACTCAGCAGTGCTAATCTGTTATGTCTCTAAAAAACAAAAATCTTAAGCTAATTGTGTTATGAAAATGAATGGTTTTATGCTGAAAGAAAATGTGCTATACCAGTAGGTTTTTGAGCTTTGAATTTGAGTCTGTCAGTACTTGGCATCTACTTACTCCATCACAGGAGAAGGTAGATGGACTGAAAAAAATGGAAAGAAAACATACTATCATAGAATCCTTTAAGACCTATCTAATCTGAATTTCCCCTGTCTCATTTTAAGGCCATTTTCTCTTGTCCTCTCACTGTAGGCCTGGCAGAACAGACCAGCCCCCCCACACTACCACCTCCTTTCAGGTAGTCTTAGAGAGTGATGAGGTCCCCTTGAGCCTCCTCTTCTCTGTACTGAACAAACCCAGCTCCCTCAGCTGTTCCTCATAAGATATGTTCTTTAGACCCTTCACGAGCCTTGTTTCCCTTCTCTGGACAGGCTCCAGCACCTCAAAGCCCTTTTTAAAGTGAGTGGCCCAGAACTGAACGCAGCACTCAAGGTGTGGCCCCATCAGTGCTGAGTACCAGGGATATGATACTGCCCTAGTCCTGCTGGCTATATTCAGGAATACATTCATCTAGCGAGATAAGGTACACATTATTACGCTTTCTTGCAATTTGTAGGTGGAATATGAAGTGCCCTTGATGCCAAGCAGTAGAAGATAGTTGACTAGGTAGATCTGGCTGCACCGTGCTTATTTGGCCTGTATGCTGCTATTAGAAATCTGGCTGGTCTGTTTGTATTTTATTTTTACTCTTAAGTTGTTTTATTGTGCCAGGCAAATGAGCAGGATAGCAATTCAAACAGTTCAATAGTTGTCTTTTTTAACTTTCTACCTGTTTGCACAGCTACTCCATATAACCATTGTGCAGTTGTTGGCAAGTTGCTTAATTTTTAAAAGGCAAATCATCATTCACTTATAATTGAAATGTGTCATTAAGATATTTTGTGTTTTAGTCATCTACTATGTATTCTATACAGCTGTTCCTTTCAGACTCTCAAGTATTAGGAAAATTCTATTTAGTATGAAAAGCAGTGTTTACATAAATGTCAATTTATTATGATCAGCAATAAATGTAAGATTGGAAATGCTGAGGAGATGATGACAAGCTTCAGATTCTAGAAGAGGAAGTGTCTGGAATGGGAGCTATCTGATAAGATTGCTGAAAGTTAGTATTCTTGCATAAGCATAGCTTATTACTTCACTTTTATGATAAAGACTTCATTGAATCTTTAGTACTGCTGTTTCTCCACCCCTTTTAAAACTGTACTGTGTGGAGATTTTCCACTTACTTTTCCCTAAATGCTTTAAAGATGTCCCTAGAGAGGCACAAACTAGTATTTCAGTTCATTTCCCATAACTTGTGAGTGATTAGTAAGTAACAGCTTTCCATTTAATCTTGTTCTTTATGACTATGCATAAGACAACAGGTGAAGGCTTCTACAGAGACTGTCCTGTCTGCCATCAGCATTCAGTCCCTCTGCAAACATCAGCTTTACGTGTCATCTTAATTACACTGTTGTGCTTTGGTGGGATTTAGAACTTGCTCCAATAGAAAAAAAATGAAAAGTTTCAGGATTTGAGAAATCTACCAAATCCTATTCTGGGGAGAGAAAGAGACTTCAGCTGGAGGTTGGCACTAATATACTTGTTGGAAAAACTACTGAAAAACGTAAAATAATAGATTGTCACTGATGGTTCAAGGCCTGTAAAATGTACTTCTAAAGTTGTGACATAGATGAGAATCATAATGAAACATATTTTGGATACTTTATAAAAAGTATTTTGATAAAAACAATTTTAATGTTTAATATTTGATTTTATTGTTAACTGCCAGACTTTTCTTGATCTTGTGAAGCTTACACTGCAGAAATTTTCCAGGCTTTAGTTCAGGAAGGTACTTGACTTTTAACCTTAACTTAAAATCTGCTTGAAGTCAACAAGATTTTAGCATGAAATCACAGAGATAAGGGAAATGGATATTCAAATGCTTTTGTAAACAGGGTCACAGGTTTTGTAGATAATTATGCAAGCCAGCAGATAGAAAAGAACAGCAAATTGCTACTCTTGCTGATGTTTGCAACCAAAATGTGGGAAGATGGGGTGCATCAGGCAGCGTGTAAAATGGTTCGTCACTCTTGAACTTCACCTCAGGATTTTCAAAAGCCTGTAGGACCAAGCTAACTGGTTTTATTTATTAATTGTTGTTGCTGCTTGTTAATACTGCAGGTTACTTCAAGTTTTATTAGTTCAGCCTGTGGAAAGTAGTTTTTCTTCAACTAACAGATTTTTGGTAAATTTTCTTTTACTTTGGTAAACTCATCACTACAAATGTGAATGCATTTTGGTTGACTAAGCTAGATTTTTTTTTTCTTTAGCTTCTTATTCTTAAAAAGGATAAGTTTGAGATTAACAGAAGACAAAGATACTTTTTAAAATTTATTTTTATATTAACCTTTTATAGAAGTTAAAACATGAAATTGCCACATCACTGACCTGATACCTGTAGTGGCAAATCTGTTGAGGATCTCAGCTAGCTTCTGCATGCAGAGATCCCATTTACTTTTTCCAAAAACAAGAAGAACGGAACCTGGAGTTATCAACCTGAAGTAAAACTAAGGATGGTTACAGTCTATTAGAGAGGGTAAATGACTGAAAAGTTCCCTCCTTCAGAACTAACTTCAGATTATGGTAATTGCACATGAGAGAAACAATTTTTCTAAGTCTCTTGTTACAACTGGAGCATTTGTGGAACTGCAGCCTGAGGTATTTTCACCTGCAAAGCCTGCTGAAGCAGCCTTTTGCCACCCACAGTGGCTTCTGTTTGTGTTGGTGAAACTGTTGGGGGCAAAGCAGTGAACCTGATTGGTAACAAAGGTGCACTTAAAATAGCTGATTACCACTGTCTGTTAGAAGAGTTGTTTATTGGTTTTTCAGTCATGCTCAGGGTAATCATACTATCATTATAACTAAGCAGGATTTTTTTATATTTCTGAGGGAGTGCAGATTTTTCATGTAGTTACTGTATCACTGGTATATGGAAAATAGTGTATTATTTCACAAGAGTTATTTCTGTGTCTTACAGATGTATCAAGCAGTCACTTGCGTTTTTTATATAATGAGGTTTTTAATAGAAATTCATAATTATGACTGTTAGATTTAAGTGTACTTATCTTCTGTTATGAGGGAAAAATGTGTTCTGTTCTTTGCCCTTTTTGTAAAGTGGTTTATTGTTCACTTTCTGGAAACTCACTGATTCAGTTTATTTCTGGAAATACTGATAAGGAAATGAAACTCTCACTGGACCAGAATGGTGTAAAATATGTCCTGTGTTTTATCTGATTTTGTTAATATAAAAGATACTTTACTTGCTTTGCAAGTTTCTTCTTTCCTCTTTGTTAGCTCATAAGGTCCCTATGAGTTAATTTCAGATAGTATTTGCCATCTGCTATTCCTGTGACAGGCTGGAGAGCAAGAAGGTTATGTTGAAAATTTGTTCCTGTCTCTTCATGGGAACAATATTGAAAATGTAAATATTATTCTCCCAGAGTAAGAGAGAACAGAGGGAGTAACCCTTACCAAATGCATGTCTTGCTCAACACTACATGCCATAATGCAGCAATGACAGCCTTCTGGTTAGACAAAGCTTCCAAGTCTTAACAGCAATCAAAAAAAAAAAAGAAAAAATACTGTGAATATTAATCCCAGACACTAATCTTCTTTCTCCCAATCTTCATATCTTTCTAGTTTATGTGGACAAGAAACGGTAGTAAATGCTGAATGCCCTGTTGGATAGGCTCTGTTAAGAAGAGTGTCCACTCTGAAATTGTTGGCAGTTAAACAGGGAGCACTGTATAGCAGCTGTAGTTTTCAGATTTTTAATTCTTGACTTTTAATTTTTTAAGTTCTTTACTATATTATTTCTGTAGTGAATTGTTTATGGTCATGTTCTTGATTTCTAACATTATCAGCTTAATCCAGTCATTCTTTTGCAACCCAAATCTTGGAAAGCTTGAAAGGGTGCTCCTGATAAGTTGGCTTACAATTTCTCAAGAAGTGAAGTGGTTGCCAGCACACAAAGTAGTTAATTGATTTCTGAGAACTTTTAGTTGATATATGCATGTGGTTCTCATGTGTCCAGGCAGTTCTTATCCAGAGGGATAGAAAAGCTTGCAAAATCATTCTGGTTTTTAAAAAATATTCAGAAAAAAATCTGTTGCAACTGTCTTGTTGAAGATTTGGGGTGGGAGGGACTGGCCTCTTTGAAGAGATGAGAAGGAGGATTACTTTGCAGAAAGGAGGCTCTGGAGAACTGGGATAGTAATTCTCCAACAGCAACAAAGTCATAGGTACAGTGGGTTTTTAAAAGTGAATTCTTGATGCCTGTTCAAGGCAGTCTTTCTCAGCAACTTTTTTTGCACCTCTGATTAGTTAGGCTTTTGCCTGATCTTCTGGTGTTCCTTCCTTTCTCTGATATGAAGCTTTTTCTGTGGAGTCAAGGGAGAGGCTTCCTCAGAGACTGAGAGATACTGAGGCAGATGATGGTGTACCCTGGCTTGTTGAAGGCAAGGTTGATGTATTGTGATGGGAGGATCTAGGGCACCCTGCGGAATTCACTGGCTGTGCTGACAGTGTAACACACTAAAGCTACTATAGTTTCATTTAATTTGAAGAAGTAACAGTTCCAGTTTTCAGAAAAAATAAGCTTCTCAGAACTCTTGATTTCAAATGTATTGCTTAGAGAATACTGAGAAAACAGGAATTTCTGAAACTTGGACAAAGATGTGTTTATGAGATGAAGGAACGGGAAAAATTCACCATTCGTGCCAAAACAGAATTTGTATTTTAACTGCTTTGTCTTAACAGAATGATCTTATTTTCAAATTGTAAAATGCTGATCATGTGTTTAAAATAAAAATTGCCACATCCGCAACTGGCTCAAATATCGCCTTTCAAGTAAGTCTGCTTTATATAATCCCTGAAATAACTGGGGTTTTCAGGTTTTAAATCACTCCTTCTTTGCAGTTGAACTCTGATAATTTTAAAAAAGCCTTTAAAGTAAATCTGCAGGAATTGTTTGGTCTTTCTTGGCATGTTCTGTGCATTTATTATATCATAGATGTATGAAGTTCATTGTTTTCTCACTTTATGATTGCATTTAAGCGAGGGTGCGACACGATTCTATTCTTTCAGATAGTTTTTAACCTTGCAAGCACGCAGCAAAGTTTTGCTTTCATCGGGTCTAAAGAAAAAGTTGTGTTATATTTGGTTAACATCAGCAAAAGAAGTTCTGTCATCTTTATTTGATGTATCAGATCAGAAGCATCTCTAGAAACTTGAGCTTTCCTCTGAACGCTCCAGCTCAGCTGTTGATGTTTTAAGTAGTGACACATTTCTGTTAGTAGAAACCCATTTGTGTAATTTCAGAACTGACTTATTTTACACACACATTTCGTGATCTAATTTAAGAGGTATTTCTGCTCTGAGATACATCACTTGAGGTGAAAACCTATGTTTGTATTTATAATTCACTCACAGATTTAAGCTATAATGACTGAATGAGTATGCGGCTGGGGAAAGCAAAACACAGAATCACAGAATCAATCTAACTGGAAAAGACCTCTGAGATCATCAAGTCCAGTCCTTGATCCAACACCACCGTGGTTACTAGACCATGGCACTAAGTACCACATCCAGTTTCATCTTAAAAACCTCCAGGAACGGAGAATCCACCACTTCCCTGGGCAGCCCATTCCAGTGTCTGATTCCTCTCTCTGTAAAAAATTTCTTCCTAATACCCAACCTAAACCTCCCTTGGCACAGCTTAAGACCATGCCCTCTTGTCCTACTAATAGCTGCCTGTGAGAAGAGACTGACACATACCTGGCTACAACCTCCTTTCAGGGAGTTGTAGAGAGTGATGAGGTCTCCCCTGAGCCTCCTCTTCTCCAGGATAAACAACCCCAGCTCCATCAGCCTCTCCTCACAGGACCTGTGCTCCAGTCCCTTCACCAGCCTTGTTGCTCTTCTCTGGACCTGCTCCAGCACCTCAATATCCTTCCTGAACTGAGGGGCCCAGAACTGGACACAGTACTCCAGGTGTGGCCTCACCAGTGCTGAGTACAGGGCAAGAATCACTTCCCTGGTCCTGCTGGCCACACTGTTCCTGATAGAGGCCAGGATGCCATTGGCCTTCTTGGCCACTTGGGCACACTGCTGGCTCATGTTCAGCTTCCTGTCAATCCAAACTCCCAGCTCCCTCTCTGCCTGGCTGCTCTCCAGCCACTCTGTTCCCCAGCCTGTAGCGCTGCATGGGGTTGTTGTGGCCAAAGAGCAGGACCCGGCACTTGGCACTTGGCCTCATCCCATTGGAAACAGACCATCTCTCCAGCCTACCCAGGTCCCTCTGAAGAGCCCTCCCGCCTTCCAGCAGATCAACACTCCCCCCCAACCTGGTGTTGTCTGCAAATTTGCTAATGGTACACTCAGTCCCCTCATCCAGATCTTCAGTAAAGATATTAAAGAGAACTGGGCCCAACACTGATCCCTGGGGAACACCACTGGTGACCGGCTGCCAACTGGATGCAGCCCCGTTCATCACCACTCTCTGGGCCCGGCCCTCCAGCCAGTTCCTAACCCAGCACAGAGTGCCCCTGTCCAAGCCGTGGGCTGCCAGCTTTTTCAGGAGCATGCTGTGGGAGACGGTGTCAAAGGCTTTGCTGAAGTCCAGACAGACCACATCCACAGCCTTCTCCTCATCCACCAGGCGGGTCACCTGCTCATAAAAGGAGATCAGGTTGGTCAGACAGGACCTGCCCTTCCTAAACCTGTGCTGGCTGGGTCTGATCCCTTGTCCATCCTGTACATGCTGTGTGATTGCACTGAGGATGATCTGCTCCATAACCTTGGCAGGCACTGAGGTCAGGCTGACAGGCCTGTAGTTTCCCGGGTCCTCTGTGCAGCCCTTTTTGTGGATGGGCATGACATTAGCCAACATTCAGTCATCTGGGACCTCCCCAGTGAGCCAGGACTGTTGGTAAATGATGGAGAGTGGCTTGGTGAGCTCTTCCGCCACCTCCCTCATCACCCTTGGGTGGATCCCATCTGGTCCCATAGACTTGTGAGGATCCAAGTGGCTCAGCAGGTTTCCTCCTGGTTTACAGGGGGGCTAATTCAGCTTATCATCTCTGTCTACCAGCTCCAGAGGCCAGTTGTCCTGAGGACAACCTCTCTTACTGTTGAAAACTGAGGCAAAGGTGTTAAGTACCTCAGCCTTTTCCTCATCTTTGGTGACTATGTTCCCCCCCATGTCCAACAAAGTATGGAGCTTTTCCTCGCCCCTCCTTTTGCTATTGATGTACTTGTAGAATCACTTCTTGTTATCCCTAACAGAAGTGGCTAGATTGAGTTCAAATTGTGCCTTTGTCTCTCTGATTTTCTTTCTACATTGACCTAACTATATTCCTAAACTCTTCCTGAGTAGCCAGCCCTTTTTTCCATAATCAGTAGGCTCTCTTTTCCCCCCTAATTTCCTTCAAAATCTCCCTGTTCAGCCAGGCTGGACATCTTCCCTGGTGGCTCACCTTTTGGCACACTGGGACAACCTGTTCCTGTGTGTTCAGGACTTGCTTCTTGAAGCATGTCCATCCCTCCTGGACCCCTTTGTTTTCAAGGGCTGTTTCCCAAGGTACCCTCTGAACCAGTCTTCTGAATAGGCCAAAATCTGCCCTCCAGAAGTCCAGGGTAGCAGTTTTATTGATGGCCCTCTTTGCATCCCTGAGTATTGAAAACTCCATTATTTCATGGTCACTATGCCCCAGACAGCCTCCGATCACCACATCTCCCACCAACCCCTCTCTGTGAACAGCAGGTCTAGCGGGGCCCCACCCCGGTAGGCTGATTTACCAGCTGGAGCAGGAAATTATACACTCTAGGATTCTCCTAGACTACCTCTTCTCTGCTGTTGAGTTTCCAGCAGACATCCAGCAGGTTAAAGTCACCCACAAGAACAAGGGCTGGCAATTTTGAGACATCCGCCAGCTCCTTGTAGAATAATTCATCACCCTCATCATCCTGGTTGTGTGGTCTATAACAGACTCCCACCAGGATGTCAGCCTTGTGGGCCTTCCCCCTGAGTCTGATCCACAGGCACTCAACTTTATCATTACTGACTTAAAGTTCTACAGTCAAGAGACTCTCTAACATATAGAGCCACCTCTCCACCTCTCCTACCTTGCCTGTCCCTTCTGAAGAGCTTGTAGCCATCCATGGCAGCACTCCAGTCATGTGAGTCATCCCACCACATTTCTGTGATGGTGACTACATCATAGCTTTCCTGCTGCACAATGGCTTCCAGCTCCTCTTGTTTGTTACCCATGTTGTGTGCATTGGTGTACATGCACTTCAGCTGGGCTGCTGATTTCACTTCTAACTCTGGCTTTCCACACTTAGGCTCATCTCTGGCGAGCCTAGTTTCAACTCCTTCCCCCTTCAAACCTAGTTTAAAGCCCTCCTGATCAGCCCCAACAACTTATGGGCTAGAGTCCTTTTGTCCTTACTAGATAGATGAAGCGCATCTGACTCTAGCAGGCTAGGTACCATAGAATTTGCCCCATGGTCAAAAAAACCAAAATTCTGCCAGTGGCACCAATCCTTTAGCCACCTGTTGATAAGATAGGTTTTCCTACTCCTCTCCTCATTCATCAGGAACTGAGGTGAACACCGCCTGTGTTCCTGTCCCATTAACTAATCGACCGAGCTCCTTGAAGTCCTTTTTAATTAGCCTGGTGCCTCTTTCACTGTCATCACTGCCAGCCTGGACCACCAGCAGTGGATAATAATCAGAGGGCTGGATTAGCTCAGGGAGTCTCCTACTAATATCCCTCACCCAGGCTCTGGGAAGGCAGCAGACTTCCCTGAGGGATGGGTCCAGTTGGCATACAGGGGCTTCAGTTCCCCTCAGATGGGAGTCACCAACTACAACTACCCTTCTTTTTTTCTTTATACCTGTGGTTGTAATCCGTCAGGTAGATGGGGTGCAACTGGGAAACCCTCCAGAGAGATCCTCTTCTTGACTGCCCTCTGCCTGACTCTCTGGATCCAGGGCCTCATACCTGTTCTTTAAGGGCACTGTGGGAGCTGATGGGGGTCAGGAGGGGATTCCTTTACCTCTCCGATCAGGGACCTGTTTCCATTCTCCCCTTTCTACTTGGTTTGCTCCATCTGCCTGATGGACCCTTCTTTTGGGGTCAAAAGGGTATGACTCCACCAGACTATTTCCGTTTCCCTAATACTGGCCTCTCCAGTCTTCCTTGAGCTCTGCACAGCAAATCATTCACCTGCTCACATCGTTGCAGGCATCTCTCACACTGTCCTCTGGTACTGACACCAGGCTCAGACACTGCAGCCGGTGACCTGAACAGCTGCGTCCTTCCAGGGGGGTTCTGTCTGGATTAGCACACTCCCCCTGAGAGCAGCAGAAACGGCTTTTACTTGTTTGGAAACCACTGCTGCGACAAGTTGAGTTGCAGGAAAAAGCAAGAAAAAAAACCAAACAAACCACCAAAAATCACAGCCACACACCTACCTTGCAGCCCAGCAGAGAGAGCTGGGAGAGGATGGCTGTGCCCTTTCTGCTCCCCCTGCCTCCGCGAACTGCCCGCTCCCTGGAGCAGTTTAAATCTCCTGGCAACGAGCTGGGCTCCATGCCCTGGTCAGCTGATTAGGCCTCGCAGGGCAGCTGGACTCTCTCTGTGCTGGACCGCCCCCCCTTGAAGAGCGGCTCATCTGAGACCCTCCCGGCACGGGGGGGCTTCGTGTGCGACCCTGCCAGGACTCCCTCCTCACCCTGGTGATCAGCTCATCTGAGACCCCCCCACAAGCACCAGGATCATTCCAGGGGGTGCTTTGCACCGGTGGGGGGGGAGCTTTCTACGACCCCTGTGACACAGTCAGGACTCTCTTGCACGAGGGGCTCAACATGAGATGACACCATCCCCCCCAGGGGCCCTCCCGGTGCAGCCCCCTCCCAAGGGGAGACTCATCTGAGACCCCTCTGAGCACGAGGGGCTTTGCACGACCCCCCTGTGACACAACATAAGGCTGTATGATTTATCTTTAACTTGTCTTACATTGTGTTGTTACTTTCTTAGTATAAAGATATGCTGAAGGCTTTTCTGTAACAGCTGGGGTTTTTTTCTGAGGTGAAATAATCATGCAGTGAATATGAATCTGGCATTTGTAAAGTAATGTCATAAGGCTCTATTTCACTTAAAGCAAATGGGATTACAGTATTCTTAAATCTTGTACATGTGAAGGAGTACTTAGATTCAAACTGTCTCTCATTAAATCTGATGTCAGTGCATCAGTGGATGTAGGACATGAATTCCTGACAGTACATTTAAAATTGAAAAAAAGTATGTATATTGTGGTATTATCATCTAAAATCCAATAGACTTGGCGTAATCAGGGAGAACACTTGATCTGAATTTCAGCATTTGCATTTATAAACTCATCATCAGCTGGCTTTTTTAATAACCTACGCTTTTTTTATTTTTTTTATTATGGGAATATCTCTGTTAGATACCTTATTGTATAGGGAAAGGCAAATAAATTAGTTGCAAGAAGATATAATTCGTTTTAAGTAAAGCAGTTTTTGAGCTTAAAAAACGGTGCAGAGGAGCATGCTTCCTAGTATCCACCCTCTCTAAACTCCTTAAATGTCTGATAGAATATGTGGAACTCTAAGCAGTCATAAAGTTCCATGAAAAATATGTCTTGAAACATCCTCGTTTTCTTGTTATATTTTAAAGTTATGTAAAATGTTCAATCCTAAGTGAATTTACTCATTGACCTTGTTGAAATGACAATGTGTATTTAGTAATCTCTTGTATTTTGTGTGTATGTCACCCTTAAATGAACAGGAAATACAAAACCATTGCAAACTGTTGCACATCTTTTATTTTACTTTCAGATTAGATTTCACTTGTCATTTTATTCGTCATCATGCAGCTCTGTGGATTATGTCTCCAGGGATCTAGTAGTATTTTTAGCAGACCTTGCTATTTTTCTATCTTATTATTGATTATGTTAGTTTGGTGGAGGTAGTGAGGTGTGTTGTCAAAAGCTTTTCAGGAATTGAGGAGGTATGATAATCCATGTAATTGTTAACACCTTCAAAGAGCTGTGAAATATTTTTGGGATCAAACTTGGTTTTTATAAAAGCCTATTTATGTTGCTGTTCTGCTGTATTCTATCCAGCTACCCGTTGCTTCTGTTTTCCATTCCTCTTGTTGCACAGAAATTGTAATTTTCTGCTTCATAATTCCTGGATTTCCCTTGGATCCTTTCTGAAGAATTGTCAGGCCCATTTGATACTGGTGCTATTTGGATGAAAGGTTACGCACTGCAGTTGGGCAGTTTCATACTTCAGAAGTGTTGGGTCTCTGGCAGCTGATTTCAGTGGCTTATTTGGTATATCAGGATAGCCTTCTGTGCTGACACTCAAGTGAGGCTGACACTTAAGTGAGACACAGTTTCTCAGGCTTGCCCTTTCCTTGGAGAGACTGTAGTTCTGGGATCTCCTAGATCTTCCTTGGGCACTGTTTAACTGTGTTGTGTGTTCTTTGACAGCTGGTTGTTTTAATGCATATCAGTTAGATGTTTGTTCTTTTATGATAACAAGGTTGTCCGCTTGGGTAAGACCATAGTAAAGCCGTGGTGAATCAGGCCAAAGGTGCATTTACTTAATCCAGTACCCCTTTTTGACAGAAGACAGTAGTGGAAGTTCTTAGAAAATAAGGGTGGGTAAAGAAGGTAGTGATGTGATACTTCCCAACAATGCTTCCTCAGCATCCTTTCTTCTTAGGTTAATCAAAATACCTGTACCTACCACATTGTAAAAAAAAAATTGAACTTCACAGAATCCCAGAATGGCTGAGGTTAAAAGGGACCTCTAGAGGTCATCTTGTTCAGGCTCTCAGCTCAAGCAGGGCATCTAGTTCATGGTGTCCAGGGTCCAGATGTGTTTTATGTATGTCTGTAATAGGAGAGTCCACAACCCTACTCAAGCTACCTGAAAATTATGTTGATTTTATAATGAGACATAAATTAAAGAAGTTGGTGTCTTCCCAAGACATCAGTGTGATCAGTAAGTCTTGAAAGACTTGCAAATAAGATGTTTTCAGTGTTAAAATACTGGATTGTTTAAAATAGTTAAGTAACTATTACTTTGAAGTTAAAATAATGGAATACAAATTGTAAACCATAGGAAACATCTAAGTTTTTCGCCTGGAATTTACATTTCAGTAAAATCTAATTTATAATATTATAGATATGGTAAGTATCTATACAGTATAAATAGTTTACATGTTCAACATAATAAAATTGCGTAGGATTTGTTGAGACATAATCTAAATTCAAGACAAGTTGTACAATTCATCAGAGCATCTCCTCATATAAAACACCGCATCATAATATATTTGATATGTTCTTCTATGCTGCAATGAATGTACTTTTTTAAATGGACAGTGTCCTTGTATCTTTTTAGGGTTCACCTGATCCTTTAAACAGTGCTTTCCACCTGACATACAACATGGTATTGAACTTACTTCGAGTAGAGGAAATTAACCCTGAATACATGCTAGAAAAATCCTTCTATCAGTTCCAACATTACAGAACTATTCCAGAAATAGTAGAAAGTAAGTATTGCTGCATATTGTTCTCACGTGAGGTCTAAAAGATTGTGCACTGTGAGGTTGGGTGGTTACACTTCAGTAGGCTTATAGAAGTTTATACCTGTGCAGTTTTTGTCTTCCTTGCCAGGAGTTGCTGCTGCATCATTTGTTGCTGTGTTACAGTTTCAGTAAGAGTGATTTCCTCTTGTTCTTAGGACCTATATTGATATGCACTGTCAGTTTATGAAGAGAGCTTTCCTCTCTGAGTCAGACAAGAATGGTTGTCGCATTGCTAAACTGCTGGGCTGGAAGAAGGAAAACCAACTTAAAAATTTCTGTGGCTTATTTGAGATGCAGGGAAGAAAAATCTTCTACCTTTTAATATCTCATTACAGTCTGTAAAAAGAACTTAAGCACACTGCTTTTGGACTAGCGTAAGAAAGAAATGTTTGATTATAATACGAAGCTAAACTCAGAGAGGACTGAGACATCATTTGCACTGCACTGAGTAACATTTTGTGATCTTTAAATAGTGGGTTTTCATGAGCCAAAGTCAGTTTTCAGAGATCTCAGCCAGTGTTTGAGAGCAAAGCCTCTTTCAGTACTTAAGCCAAAAGAATCTTAGGAACATGACAGGTAACTATGATTAATAAGCAGTCCATTAATTTATTTCTTAATTGAATATTAAGAGAGAAAGTGTGTAGTTGCATGTAGCTTTGACAGACATGCAGAGGGAGAGTTTCAATTACCTTTGCAGAGTTTCTGTTAGTTTGCAGGTGCACTAGGAGTTAAATATAGTATTTATTTCTTTGGAACCTTCCTGTTCTGGTTGACATGCCGAGATCTTTAGTCTGTCATTCCAACATTGCTGTTTAAATAGAAAAATAGAGCTGAAGAACATTTTTTCATAGTTTTTGGACAGTTTCAGTTTAGGCACCATACATTAGAATTTTGTAACCACTTCAGCTGCAGTTAAAAGCACAAAGGAGAGAACTGGCTCTTTAGATCACAGAGGAAAGTATGCCATGACTATGGATGAATGGCTTATTTCTTTAAAAAGGTGGCATCTAAAAATAGGGAGCACTTCCCTGAGTTTTCTCTCAAGTCCAAGGGAAGTGGGATTTCTGGGCCACTTAGAAGCATTCAAATAACACACTAGAGAGTGAGTTGGTAGAGAGAAAAAAGAGACTTTTATAAAATCTGTCCTTAGTTTATGTTTACTAGTGGTATTACCAGTGTGAGAGGATGAATCATATTGCTTAGTTTTAGTGGGACTTCTGTGCAAACCTACATCAGTTATTCCTGGACAATTGGGTGTCTAGCCTTCTCCAGTTTCTCAAGGTTATTTACTTAAGAAAAATAATGCTAGTATTTAATTTTCTATAAATAAATTTAGTGGACAAATTTATAGATTTCTAGCTTTCTAGAGAATGAATTATTGTAAATAGAAAATGGGTACCAAAAATGATCACAAAATATTAGTCATGTAGATCTGAAAGTGAAACATTGATTTCTAAATCTGCAAAGTTATAAATTTCCATCATATTTTACTTTTCATTATAGGGGTCAATAATTTGGAAGCACAGTACAACAAAATTGCAATTCCCAATGAAGAAAATGTGGTGATATACTACAGAATCCGACAGCAGCTTGCAAAACTGGGTAAAGATATTGAAGAGTATATTCATAAACCAAAGTACTGCTTGCCCTTTCTACAGCCAGGAAGACTGGTAAAGGTAATTTGATTTTTTTTTTATTTCAAATCTTTACCTATCTGTGAAATCTGCAGGAATTCATTTTTGTCTGCCAGTTTAACATCTTGAAAAATTACATGCATCACACTAAGCACCAGTTTTGACTTGTTGTGTTTCTTTGCTAAACATTCAGTAATGCATTGAAAGAAATACTCTTTTCATAATGACTGCTGTTGTAAATATCAGAAATACAAAAAGTTATGCTTTCTAGGATGTGATTATATGTGATTATAACATCTTATAATACTTCCAGGTGAAGAATGAAGGTGATGACTATGGATGGGGAGTGGTTGTTAATTTCTCTAAGAAATCAAATGTGAAGGTAAAATACACATTCTCTCCACTAGCAAAATATATACCTTACTGCTTTTTCTGACAATAAGATAAAACTATTTTGTTTATATGTAGTTTTCAAAGGCAAAAAAATTTCCTTTCACCCCAAAATTTACAAAAAGCTTCGGCCTTCCTGAAGCGAAAGTGCAAAGAAAAAATGCTATAGAAAATGGGAAAAACCCCATGTCCTGCGTTCATTTTTTAAGTTTTGATGTATTTGTGCATGCAGCATTGAGGGCACGGACCCCATCGCTTGTGGTTCCAAGCAACTGAATCAAGGTTATTGAGAACAACACCACCTTATGTATGCAGTTTGAATAATAACATAGGATCTTCAACCAATCACATCCAAATACTCCATGGAGAGTGTGCAGTAGTGCATCAGGAACTACAATTCCCAGAATGCCCTGTGGCATTTTCCCTGTGATACAAACCGCCACACTGGAGGAAATGCTTGCTTGTGCATAGCGCTGCAGACGTTTCAAACCAGGTTGTTTCTGAGACATCTCCTACGCTACACTAAGCTGCTCATGAGAAAGATTCTATGAGCGGGGCTTAAGAACATAGGGAGACTGACAATTGGCTCTATGTAGAAGGTTGTCTTAAACTGGGGAACTGTCTTGAGTCCTAAGCTAGTGCATGAGACGTGAGATTGCTTGTCCTCTGAGACACTGCTGTAGAGTTGAAAGCTGAGAAGTTAAAATACAAAGAGAGCAAAACAATAGAAATGGATGTGGGGAAATTTGGAAGACAATACAGAGGGCAGTGATGCAATAGAAGCTTCGGTTTTCTATCTTCCTTTTGAAAGCCATATTTTTTTCTTTTTTCAAGTTGAAAAACTGGACTGTTACTGCTGTTGTTTAAACCTTTGCTTCTAGATTGCTTATTTCATAGAGCCACATTAGTAGTAAACCAGATTTCCCCCAAACCCCAGCTTCCTGTGTAAAATTGACAACTTCTGCGTCACTGGAGGCATTTCTTCAATCTGTGTTGTATTTTATCCACATATATATTTGCCTTCCCTATCTGGCCTGTCTCACTGTTGTGCAGACCTTTAGGTTTGAAGATTAGCTTTGAAAGTATGGTCTGCGTTGCAAGAGATGGTTCCGGCTCCAGCAGCACTTTTTTCATCAAGTCATTCTAGCAGCTGGGTTGAATTTTTCCTTCTGCATGTGTGGAAAGAATGACAGCAAGTGCTGGAAATTAAGAAACAGACCTAAAGTTATGTAACTTTTAAAATTGGTACGAAAGTACTAGTTTCTGTGAGCAGAGGCAAAAGAAATTACTTGAAGAAGCTGTTATTTACCCATTTTAATGGTCGAGTCAGTGCATTTTTGTCCTGAGATACAGATACCTGTCCCTGTTACTGTTTAATGTTGTAGTATACTTAGTTAGTACTGGAAAGATATCACTGTTATGCCATGTCTTTAAACCTTCATCCACTTGTAAGCTGTATGGTTCTTTGGATTTGCTTTTAGGAATTATGTTGAATTCAGTCTATAGTACTACTTTTTCTTCAGTTGTAAATTTTTCTGCACTGTATCATAGTTCTGAATTAAGTAATATTTTAGTGAGGAATGTATGAATTAATATTGACCTTTAGGGTTATATTATGTCTGTATTTCACTGTGAGAGCATGAGTCATGTCAGTTATGTTTATTGTTAGTTTATATGTAGATGCTTTTCCATCATAATTTCACACTTCAGTATTCCACAAAATTGTCAGTGCAAATAGCACTTTATCTGGAATTACAGTAGACGGAATAATTTGTATCAAGCAGAGGTACTTGCTATATATTGTACATTATAGTAGGCGGCAAAGTAACTGTTTGCTTTGGAATTCATAAAAAACCCCAATATTTTTGAGTGAGAAATTTATTTCCACTATATTGTGCTAGTAGTATGCTAGTGATATTGTGCTGTTAACAGTCCACATTGTCATCTCATCCCTGATTCTAGACATCAAATTTTTGTCTGTAAACAGTTATTGATACTAAAATTTGAGATGCTGGAATTCTGTCTCCCCTTTCAGATTATTATAATCCTTGTTTATTTATAATGTTTACTATATAAACATATTTTTAGTGCTATACCATGGTCATTGAATTTTCAGTGAGTCTGATGTTACTAATCTGGGATTCTGAATTCGTTACCTGTGCTGTAATTGTTTCTTTTTTATTTGTTAATGCAAAGTTCACTGCTAGCATGATGCAAATATGCAAAAATGTTTCAAAACATGTTGGCTTACTTTGAAAGAGCTACATCTAGAAGAAAAGGCAGGAACACCTAAAACTGCAAGCAGACTTTAGGCTACGCTGGTGGGGGAGGATGGAGAGGGGTAATTTTTCAAGTGTGCTTTTCAGTGGGAGGAATCTTTCAATCAGTACTAATTCAATAGTTTTTAGAATATACTGCAACACTGAGCTGATACTCTGTAAAGAAACATAGCTCGTTTTCATACTGTTACTGTTGAATAAATCATTTATTTTCCTTCCATTCTCTCTGATATTTGAAAATAGCTGTTATAGTCCTGTTTTTTTTTCCTGTACCCTCAACAGCCAAATTCTGGTGAATTGGACCCGTTGTATGTAGTTGAAGTGCTCCTACACTGTAGCAAAGACAGTTTGAAAAATTCTGCTACTGAGGCTGCAAAGCCAGCCAGACCTGATGAGAAAGGAGAGATGCAGGTTGGTTATACATGTTTATTCTCAATAGTTCCTTATAAACTTTCTCAAGTATTCTATTTCCAAAACATTTGCAGACTGTGGTAAAAGAGGAGCTGATGCATTAAGGAAGAGAACGGAGTGTACCCCTAACTCTGCCTTCTTAATAAATTATTAAATTTTTAGCAGTGCTGTTTGACAGATACTTTTTTTAATCAGTATCTTGTCCTTGGGAACAGAATTCCTTTTTTATTTCTTAGAATCATAGAATCATTAAGGTTGGAAAAGAGCTCCAAGATCGTGAAGTTTTAACTTTTGACCAAGCACTCCCTTGTCAACTAGACGATGAGCACTAAGTGCCACATCCAGTCATTTCTTGAACACTTCCAGGGACAGTGACTCCACCAGCTCCCTGGGCAGCTTTCCAAGACTGTCTCATTATAAAATTAAATTGAAATATTTATTGAAGGTATTTGCATTGTTTAGAATTTTCAGTTTGAAACCCTGTATTAAGACAGTTACAATTCTCAGATCAGAGGCAGTTGTTTAATTTGTCCAACTTATTTTTCTCAGAAAGTCCATTTAAACCTTGAGATACAGTATTGATTCGTTGTGATGTTATCACTGTTTTGATACTTAGAAATATATATTTTCTAGTTTGATGTTCTCTGTTAGCATTCTTGGTTAAGTATATGACAATAATTTGTCTGGTTTGACTTATAAAGGTGTTCCAGCAGATAAGACACAAGGTAATAGAAAAGCTGTTGTTTTCATGTGTAGCTTCTCTCCAGATTTAACTGTATTTAGAATTTTTCAGTTTGGACAAACTTACTTTTATTCTTTATGAATGCTTTATCTCATTCCTGCTTCCTGATATTCCTTTACCCACTGCTGTGTCCTATACTCAGTTTTCCTTTTCCTTTGAAACAGTTTTGCTATGGACCAATAATAAGAAGTATGTTTTTTACTAATTTGTCAGTTACTACACTGTCTTTGATAGGTTGTTCCTGTTTTGGTGCATCTTATCTCAGCTATCAGCAGTGTCCGACTTTACATTCCGAAAGACCTGAGGCCTGTTGATAACAGGCAAAGCGTGTTAAAGTCTATACAGGTAAACTCCAGTAGGCTGTGTAAGCATTCTGCTCTGATAAGTGATGTACTTTTGGACCCAAGACAACTTGTTGTAAAGAATTTTGTATAAAGCTTCTGTCAAATCTTCAGCCTTATTTTTTGAAGGGATTAGAAGCCACAACGTACATCAATTGTTTCTCCTTGTTGAGACATTTTAAAATGACTTTGAAAACTGCTGAAACATCACATAACAAACATGACAGACTTCTATGTCCCTATAATTATGCCACCTAATTTGTAAAATGTGGTTTATTTTACTCTTGCTAATCTTACGAGAAAAAAATCTTCTTTCCTCCTTTTAGGAAGTACAGAAGCGATTTCCCGATGGAGTACCATTACTAGACCCCATTGATGACATGGGCATCAAAGACCAAGGGTTGAAAAAAGTAATCCAAAAAGTAGAGGCGTTTGAGCATAGGATGTATTCACATCCTCTTCACAATGATCCCAACTTGGAAACCGTATATAAACTTTGTGAAAAGAAAGCACAGGTAAAGAGACAAACCAAAACAGAGTATGTTTATTTAGCCGCAGAGTGAGAGAGAGAGGATAATGGTTCTCTTCTTGCTTGCTTTGCTTTTTATTTGCAAACCCCAAATAACCTTTTTTTTTTTTTTAAATTAATAAGCCCAAATAAACCCTTTTGAATACAGAAAAATTACTGAATCTCAGTAACAAACTGGCTGAGTTGCTGTTGTGTCCTTGATTGATACAGATGGGAAGTACATGTGGAAAGAAAACTCTGAAGAAGTCATTGGGCATTAGAAGGTTACAGGGGATCACCAGAGTGTCTTTCGCTGAATAGGCATAGCACAATACATTGTAGGAAAAGTCTTTATAGATAATTTTTGATACATAGGTAATTTTAACTTAAAATTTTTAGTATACTTGCGGAAAGGTAGGTCGAATTGATGGGGCTTGTTAGCTGGGGGAGTGTACCACAGAAATCATTGTGCTGCCCCTTCCTGATCTGACTCCCATCCTGGAAGCAATGTACTTACTTATTTTGTATAGAGTTGCACCCTGCTAGACTGAAAGTGGTTGTGCACAAAACCAACTCTCCTGTTTCTGTGCTGCTCCAGCAAATAGGTCGCTTCACAGGAGTGAGGTAGTTCTGGTATGGGCAGCACAAAGTTACATGTACTGAAAGTTACCTGATGAACTGAGCAGCCTTCTGCAAAGGGTGTCTGCTGTGAGGATGTGGACAGTGACTGTGATGAACTGCCAGACACTGGAGAAACTCAAAGTGCAGAAAATAATGCCTTTGGGTTACATTTCATTGAATAGTTAGTTAGCTGAGACTTAGTACAGATCTCAGAAGATGAGTGCTCATTTCTCAATGAAAGATTGCTTCCATGTCCTTTTTGGTTTGGGCTTGCTTGGGTTGTTTCCCATGCTGGGTAAATAGCTTGACTTCCTAAGCTTGCCAGAGTTTCCTATGGATAAATGGACCTGATTTTTTTAGATTATTAGTATTATTTAATTTCTTCTAAACCTTCTTCTTAGTAGAGTTAGGCAAGTCAATGTCAACTAATATGTTCATACACAATTGTTCTGACACCTTGTCTTTAAAACAGTTGCATCTGTTAAACCAACCACATATAATTCCTATCCTTCTGCCCCCCTAGATTGCTATGGATATTAAAGTAGCAAAGCGAGAACTGAAGAAAGCCAGAACTGTCCTACAGATGGATGAACTCAAATGCCGCAAGCGTGTTTTGAGAAGACTGGGCTTTGCCACCTCTTCAGATGTTATTGAGATGAAAGGACGGGTCGCTTGTGAAATCAGCAGGTAAGTGGTGTCTGTGCAAAGTATTTATTGTCGGGAATACACACTTCACTGTCCTTGCTGAAGTTAGTACCTTATGTTTATATTTTGAAGTTCTGAGACCATCATAAGAAAGATTCTTCAGCGACTGTGATTTGTGTAACAAAGGGAATATACTGGCTTAGGCAATAGCCTGTGTTTTCTTTTAATGTTGTACATTACATGAGAGGATGGTCTTGATGCCTGTGGTTGAAGCTCAACCAGGACTGTTGGTACAGAGTCACTCACAAACAAGAGCATAACAATGATTGTCAGCAATTATCAAGTTGCTGACAGGTTTGGAATATAGCTTAATTGTTTCCACAGGGCTGCTGGAACAGTTCTGTGAAGTGGTGCATTTTACTCTAATACATTTAGCAGGTACCTATATATTGAAAGATAGGGAAGCTCATGAATTGGAATTTAATATTTTACTGTATAATTCAGATTTTGATAGAATTATGTATTTTTAAAAGTCACAGTGACTGCTTTACTCCTTATCTTACAGGTGAGTTTGAAAGATGCTACCTATATTTGTTCAATATCTAATAACTTTTTCCCCTGCAAAATTTGATAGCAAGTGAGGAAGCTGAATCAGAATTTTATCAAATTCCTGCCTGTATGAAACTGTTTGATGAGTTACACAACTCTTTGTAAAAGTCTGCTTTGTTTCCCCCCCATCCTATGCATTTGTCTGCTAATCTCTAAAAACAAAGGTTTCGTTTTACCAACAATTCGATGTTTTATCCAAATAAGTATGTGTTTGGATTTTATACCCACATCATGCACTTTCTTTTATGATTCATAATTAAGTCTTTATTTTCAAGTAAATTGAAGCACGTTTGTTCCTTTTTTCAGTATAATGGAAATATCCAGTTGAATCTTTTATGAGCAACAGTGGTACGAGTTTTAGTCTTTTTAAATTGCTTAACTCTGTGGTTCTTTTCGATCTTTTGATACCCTGTCTGAAAAAACCTGTTAAAACTAACTTACATGAACTGTCAGGAGAGATAAGTCTTTCCCCTAAACTTCCTTGTCTTTATTTTAGTGCTGATGAACTACTCCTGACAGAAATGATGTTCAATGGTCTCTTCAATGACTTATCTGCAGAACAGGCAACTGCACTACTCAGCTGCTTCGTATTTCAAGAGAATGTGAGTTACTTCTTCAGTTCAAGAATTCTAGACATTCCTGTGTTCCAACAGTATTGTTCATAATTCAGTTCCAGAAATCGGTCATAACAGTTTCAGCCGTTGCAAATTTTTTGTCCCTTCCTTAGGTGTTTGATGTGAACCCCCATTGAACTTCACAAAAGCATTGCAGCTTCAGTGCTAAAGTATCTTTTCCTCATGAGTGACATGCCAAAGGTTGTGTAAAATGGCAGTCCTTCTCATGAATGAAGCAGCATGTATAGATTCTCAGCATACATGCTGATATTTATGTATGTATACAAACATGCCTCCCTATAATTTAAAATGTAGAAATGCTTATTTCAAAAAGAAACACTCAGGGGTGAGGCAGTCTTTAATTCTGAGATATGTCCACTTTATGTTATTTGGACAGTACCCTTGACCTATTGATGGAAATGGCAGTACCACATGGAATTGATACTGAAAAAAGCTGTTAAAAACAGACCATATGTTCTTAAAAGCAAAAACATGGGCATTTGATACCAGACGTCATTGTTTTCTCATCTACAAGCTGTATAGGTTAGCATCATCAGGGAAATATAGTAGACTTCCATGTGAAACATTTTTTCCAATAACTAGCAAGATGTATCACTCAATTTGATCCTAAATATAGAAAAAACAGCAGCAGATGCTAATGAATTACATTTGTTAGTAGAAGGGACACCAAGGTAAGCTGTTGTTAATTAGAATACTGTGTTTCACTCAACAGTAGTACTTGAGTTTAAACAGCAAGGGCATAAAAATGTTGCTGTGTTTTCAACAGCCATATTTTCATACCTTGCCACTTACGTTTTTAAGTTATTAAAAGCATTTGCAAAACTTTTATATTGTTAAAAGAAAAGCTTTAATAGTCAAAAGCAGTAAATGGCAGTTCATTTGGCAGTCCAAAACGACGGTACAGCTAAATAAATGGAATTTTGGAAGAATCCAGAAAGTAGGTGCTTTTTTTCATAGTGGCGGCATACTGTACAGAAATATTTAGTTTTCTGCTTTAGTTTGAGGAAGAAGTATTTGGGGAATTCAGTAATTTTAGTGTTTGATAATACATTTGAGAAGTTTTTTGAATAATTTAGGATGCCAGTATCACACCCTGAACTTCTGTTTTTGCATTTAATTTGGTGTAGAATAAATATACAGGAGCACATGAGCCTATTTAACATTTTCTTTTTCAGTCCAGTGAAATGCCAAAGCTGACAGAGCAGTTGGCAGGACCACTTCGGCAAATGCAGGTAATTAGAAATCTGTCTGTGCTCGGGGTTAACATGAGCAAAATTTATGAATAATGTATAATAAATGCACAGTAAAGACCTGATCTTGGATCATCAGTGAATTTGGCTGGCACTGCATGTGGTTTTGCAATGTGTAATAATGGGTTATATTGTTTGCAAGAAATTTGTGCAAATTTAGAACATGCCTTTAAAACTTTTATAAGCTTGCTTACTGCACTGTAAATTGTTAGTGCAGGCAGGCTTAATGCAAACAATGGTTTACTTTCTGATTCTGAGTAATTTCACACTAGAAAGGAAACCTAATAATGTAGAAGACTTTCTATCAGTTAAACGCTTACTCTGTTTAAATATATTATAAATTTAAAATATTTTATTTTAAAGGAGTGTGCAAAAAGGATTGCCAAGGTGTCAGCAGAAGCAAAACTGGAAATTGATGAAGAAAATTACTTAAATTCTTTCAGACCCAACCTAATGGATGTTGTGCATACATGGGCAAATGGAGCTAACTTTGCTCACATCTGCAGAATGACTGATGTCTTTGAAGGTAGGTTAATCTGTTGTTCCTTAGAAGATGTGAGATGATAATTCCACAACATGGAATGGTAATTCTGAAAACCCTTATAATAAACTCAGATGTATGCAGGTATTGGCATGGCTAAAATGAAGTGGGAAAAAAATTATTGACTTTATATATTAATTTCTAGTTACAGTGTTGATAATGTAGAATCTAAGAAGATTTTTAAAAGGGATATCTCTGTATTTTAAAAGCTTTCTGTGAAACTCAGAAATTCTAAGCATTAAGACAAAAGTTAATGTTTACTTTTTCTAGTTAAAGGGAAAAATACCATATTCCAAATACTTGTCATGAAGAAGTACATCTCTTGTGCTTGCCCTCATTACGGTTAAATGTTTTATTTACCTGGTAACCAGCTGACAGTTCCTCCTGCTGACTTGATCATGACAGAAGAAAGAAGTGGTAATGAAGTCTCTGTTTTAGATGGTTCATCACAGCACTGCAATGCAGATACTTGTAAAGCCCAGATATAAACTGTCATGGGTTAATTTAGTTCCTAAAAGTGGAGTACAAGAAATCACCCCTTGAGGAAGAAGACTTTGTTTGCATTTTTTTAAAAGTATGATGACTTAAAGCCCAGATACTTTTTAAAAGATACCTTCACACCCCTGAAGGTCAAACCACAATAAAAAACCTAATTTCATCTTCTACCAGCTGTGTTGAAAGTTGTGAAGAACAGTAGGATGCCTTACAAGTCTGTGTGCAATGACTGATACTTGAAAATTCTTTTGATTTTTGAAGTTGTTACTGTCACCGCTGCCCTGCCTCTCTCAAATGCTGTTTTCTTGTTTGGAAATGGGAGCCCTTAAAACAAGGGAATTCACACACATAATTCATGCATGTAATCCAATGCTTAGACCCAGAAACTTTCTAAAGTATATTGCCTGGGTGCAACAGGAGTCCTGACAGTCTTTGATTCAGCAAATTCCTCCTATTGCAATGAATATCTGAGCCTTCCCTCTGCTGCAGAGGCACCCTGAGTAGGTGGAACACAAAAGTAGCAGTAGCTGGTCTGTATTTTTACATTGACACTTGACTGTTCAGAATACATTGAGCAGTAACATTTTCCATTTACCATATATGTACTAAGGCTAGTTGGTCAGCTTTGTCCTAGTCCATAGTGCCAGCTCCCTCAAAATTAGACCTTAGTGGCCTGTTTTGAGGTCACCTTTTTGGCAAGGGTCGATGCATGATTTTTCCCTTAATTTTCAATAGGCTGGTTTTCTGTGCATTGTCCAAAAGGAAGGAAAGCACTTCAGGCATCCACTGTTGGTTATGCTTACTTTAAATGCAGTGTGGTATTCCTAAATTCCAGGGTAGTTTGCCTTGGTTAGCCAAGTGATGACAGTGATTTCCAAATCAGAATACAAAAGAAGCCCACGTGCTCCAAGAGCAAGTGTGCTTGCCACACACTGGAGCAGTGTCGACTTGCTAATGAAAACGCATTGTCATTAAGCTGAAATATGTGTGTTGGGAATAAATAAAAAAGAGAGAAACTTTTTAAAGCCATTGGGAAGAATGCAAAACTGGAATGTGCTTCGGGTGGGTTTTTTCATCTCGTGTCACTGCAAGTAGGTTTTACAGATTGCTGTCCTTACACAAACTGTTCTTACTGTAGAAACTGATATGACCTACTGAGGCCACATAAATGTTTTTTAGAAGAGAGGTGTTATTTTACTTTTCATGATTTCTCTCTTTCCCAAGAGTTTTGTAGAATGTTCTTTTCATATAGATAGTTTTACTCCAGATAATGACTTGTCTAGAGGTAGTATTTCACTGAACCATAGAAAGGTCATATCGTCCAAACCCCCTTCAATGAGCATCTTTCACTAGATCTGGTTGCTCAAAGCCCCAGCCAACCCCATCTTAAATGTTACCAGGGATAGGACATCCACTAGCTCTTTGTGCAACCTGTTCCTATGTTCCACCAGCCACATACTAAAAGATTTTTTTCCATGTATGTAGTCTGAATCAACACTCTCTCAAAGCCATTACCTCTTGCCCTATTATCATTGAAGGCTTTACTAAAAAGTCAGTCCCCATTTTCTTATCAGTCCTTGTAAGTATTGAAGAGCCCACAAGAAGGTCTTGCCACAGCCTTCTCTTCTCAAGGCTAAACAACCACAACTCTTTGAGCCTGTCCTCAGAGGAGAGGGGCTCCATCTCTGATCATTTCTTTGTCCTCCTCTGGCCTGTTGAACAGGTCAAGGTCCTTCCTGGACTGAGGATCCCAGAGCTGGATGCAGCACTCCAGGTGGGGTCTTACCAGAGCAGAGGGGCAGGATCACCTCCCTCTCCCTGCTGCCATGCTGCTTTTGATGCAGCCCAGGACACATTTGGCTTTCTGGGCTGCAGGTGCACATTGCTGGGTCATGTCCAGCCTCGCATCCACCAGCAACCCCAAGTCCTTCTCAGCAGGGCTGCTTCTTAGTCCAGTCATCCCATGTTTACCCTATGACAGTTATTTTGCCTACAGTAGTTTTGACTGTAGATATGAGATGCTGCTGGAGGAAATGACCAAACAGGATACTGTTTGCTTGTGGCCAGAAGAGCACAAGTGTTTAAGGTCTTTGTGAAACTCATGTCAGTGACTTAGGCTGAGCTGCAAGGAAAGTTCCAAGAGGAGACGGATGCTTAAAAAAAATCACAGTGGGTGTTGGGTTGGACACAGAGCTTGTGTACATTACTGTAATCATGCAGTTGAGTGATAGAGTGGTCCATGGACTCAAGTGGCACAGCAGTAGTAAGGTAGATCACTTACTCTTTACTGTCCCTCAACTAAAGAACTAAGGGTTATGAAAAAAAAAAAAAACAAACCAGAAACAGATCTGTGGTGGTTCTTGAAGCAGCAAATTTTTGAATCCCCTAATCCCCTATGGTTTTTGAGGGAAGTTTTAAGAAGTACTTGAAAGAAAAATCCACTAAGAATTACTTAACAGCCCACAAAGTCCTATGACTAGATAGAGACTGTGAGGCAGTTCCTTGAAGCTGTTTCCAAATGCTTGTCCATCTGCTATCTTCAGAGAGAAATTTACTGTGTAAACAGAAACCAAGTTTAAGACAGATGGCTGTTCTTACCCTTTGCTTCTAGATAAATCGAACAGGGTTGAAGAAGGAATCATTACTTTGGTCCTGAATTACTCAGTGATATGATATGGCACAAAGTGATACAAGGTTTTCCCTCACTCTTTATGCAGGGAGCATAATTCGTTGCATGAGACGGCTGGAAGAACTGCTTCGGCAGATGTGCCAGGCTGCAAAAGCCATTGGGAACACAGAACTGGAAAACAAGTTTGCAGAGGGTATGTATTTGACTTTCACAGTCTACAAAGTAATACTATAAAGCACATAAAAGTGCCAGAGGGGATGGGCTACACAGGTAGTGATGCCTAGAAATGAATGATTTGGTAATGTAAACTTCTAGTGTTGACTTCATGGTAAATGGGATCACTGCTCTTGGTTATCTTTCCAGATAACATCTGTGTTACAAAGTTTGACTTAAAGAGGTAGATAATGACAGTTAAACTAAGTTTGTGACTGAAAATGAATGTACAAGGACTTCCATTTAATACTTGTAACATGCTTGTAACTGTACTGAAAATAGTGATTTTGTCAGTTAAGACTGATGGATATTAACACGCTTTTCCTTTTTTAATAGGGATTACAAAAATCAAAAGAGATATTGTGTTTGCTGCAAGCCTTTACCTGTAAAAGATGTCTTCCAGAAACAGTACTATATTCACATATAGGATGGAGCAAGTTCATCAGCATCACGTTAACTTCCATGTCAAGTAATTTCTTTTAATGGTGTGTACTTAAACCAGAGTTGTTTCAACAAGGCATATACAAACAGCAGTGTATGTAATATAACTTGTTACTGTTTTTCAATAAAAATTTACAATTGGAATAGCTTTTTTCTTTTAAGTGAGAGCTATAACCAACAGAAATTTTAAGTTTATAGATATACAATAACTGTGGCAGATGTTACTATATACAGGTACAGTGAGCATCCAAGAGCAGCAGCAGTCCCTTAAAGGCATTTACTTATATTACATAGTTAAACTTGTGAAGTTGTTTTCTTTCAGAGCAAGACAGGTGATGTGGGTCATTCTTCATGGTTGATGATTGCTGCCAAAGTGATTTCCATTTGTTGGGGTCTCATGTAGGGTTGTATGGGAGTCTTCTTTTGGTTGAAATGTACATCCTCTCACTTTGAAGAAGTCAGACACATACACAACCTAAGGGAACAAATTAGTGTTACATTGCTGCACTTGTAAGTCTTTGAAACAACAGTTTTTGCAGAAGATAAATTCCATGATCAAGACTAATAAAAAGCTTAATCAGTGTAAAACATTAGAAAATTATTAGGAAGTCTTGAGTGAAATTCTGACATCTGTTCTTTCATTAGTTTTTTTATCCCTCCATTTTACCCTCCCACTGACCACTTAGGTCAACTGATGGTTTAAGCCAAATTCAAGGCCAAGTGCTAACCAACTGCTGAGTGCCTTACAGGCACTGCTTCATTACAGCAGCCATACTTTGAACAGTTCTAAATGAAGGAGCAAGGTGTGCTTGCTGAGGGCCCACACTGCAAGTATGGGTAAATTTTTTCTGTTATTTATACAGTACAGGAAAGCTCGTGCTTTAGCTGAGGAACAGGTTCAGTAGTTAGTAACTGCTATTCTCTGGGGTGTCACTCTCACTTGAATTTCTTTAAAGCCAGTTAAACCAAGCTTGGCTTCCTCTCTTTGGCAATGCTCACAGCTTCTCCCTCCCCTATACCTGTCCCTCACCCCTAAGTCCAGCACCTGTAAGGACAACTCTAGCTACAGAGTCCTTTCCTGCATTTCCTTACATAGCACCTCACTTCTTTCACAGCTGACAGACATCTCCCCAACTATGAGACAGGTGCCTTGATCCAGTTCTGCACCTTGCTGCTCACTTCACCAAGGCACACTAGTATATGTTCTGGGTACAGTGCTGCATGGAGTGTAATAAATTAGGTGCCTTCTCTCATGACACCTTCCCTTCCTACATCACCTCTTCCTCTCCCACTGCAACCCAACTGCAGAACATCATTTATGGCAGAAGAAAGTCTCCTGCACTGGCAGCTGGCTCATGACCCACCAAACTGCTTTAGCCACTGACCAGGTGAGTTTCAGCTTCCACTTAATGCTGGATTAGCTCAATTCAATTTAGCAGTCCAGTTGCAGTTGCTGCCACAGCATGCTCTTGCCTCAGCTCAGTTTCTGGAGAGGAACTCTTCAGTTCTTCCAGGTAAGAGTTTGGGGAGGGGAGGGTTGGTGGTGTTATGTATTTTTAAAAACAATTTCCTCACCTTTTAACTGTTCACTGTAATGCCACCTTCTGTTGTTTCTTGTATACCAAGAACCTCTAAGATACCTTCTAAACCATCCAACCTCCTTCACTAAACTTGTTTTCCTAATAAAAGTGCCCTCAGCACTTCAATCCCTGATGTTTCTTACTGCTTGCACTCCTTTTCTTAGAAAATAAGATTCTTGTACAAAAACAAGGAGTAGGGTTTCCCAGAGCTGCTTCAAGATTTGTTTTGATTTACTGATTGCAACAAGTAAACAAAGCTTTGTCTTGAAATGAACCATACCCTTCTTGAGAAGCGTATGGACTTTAGAAAGCTGACAAAGTATTTATCTTGGAGGTGGTTCTTCCCAGCTGAACCTCAGTTCTTGGTAACTGAATCCTTCAGTATGACCTCAGTTAGCTCCCATCTCTGAACTGTAAGTCTCTGTCTCTTCCCACAGATGAATCAGCGATGGCACCCTGGTGACAGTCAGTACCCCCGTTGCCACTAAGCCAGGCATGCTGCAATAAGTTTAGCTGAGTGTCTGTTCCTTAGGATAGCTTTTCACTCATCAATACAGCTAAACTTCACAGGCTCCTTGTGAACACATTTTTACTACTCAAAATGCAACAAATAATGAAGGGTTTTAGTTTCCCATTAGACTGAGAAAACAGGCTGTGTAAGGTGGCAGAGGCAGACACTTTCATGCTCTCCTTTTTCTTCAAGGACTTCTTTTCCTCCCCATTTACCTTGTAAACAGTCTTCTCCTATTGTACTTGAGATTTGGAATTTGGCAAGAAGCAGAAAGCATGATTTATATATAGAGGCCCACGTGGTTTTACAGTTGACCATTTCCATCTTGGTTATTTAAAAAGCTCTTGAGCAGAGACCTATTTCATGTTGTCCAACAGCTAAAACTGCCACTTATCTCACTGGGCCAGAGCCTGCCTCACTCCCCACTACTGCTACAGCAAGTTCATGGAGTTGTTTCCCCACGTCAGCAACTTTTGAAGCATTAGAAATACAGGTCTTCTTTCCTCTGAACACAGCCTGCAGTTCTAAGGTGTTGTTCATAAAAGCAGCATTCACATATGCACAGCCCTCAGGATATTACTCACAATGAGCACAGCTACCACTGCTCCCTGGATGAGTCCTGTTAAAACATCACTCCAGTGATGCTTGTAGTCAGAAACACGTGAGAGACCCACGTAGATAGATGCAGCAATGAGACCAAATTGTATAGTAGGACGTACAAGTCTTGCCCAGTCCCCTTTCATTCTGGCCTGAAGGTAAAGCTGAAAGAAAAAGAAAAATAGTTATGAAATGCAGTAAACATAGAGGCAGTAAAACTGTGTTGAGTCTGATTGAAGAACTGAGTCAAAATTTGCATTGAGAGACCTCATAATATCCAGCTATTCCAGGTGCTTTACTCTCACAAGGATGTAAGGCAGAGTTTGATAGTGTTGGGGTTTGTGTTCTGTATAAGACTATATAACACCATCATGTAGATACTTGCTCTATTTGTCCCAATGTAACAAATGAGTATAAAGGTCCTGGTAATACGAGAGGCACTTAAGGCTTTAAAAGAATCCAGTGGAAGTCAAACCAATATTTTTCTCCTGTATGAACAACAGGAAAGCCTTATAAAAAAAGAAAAGTTTACATATACTACGCATAGAGCTGACTTTAAAGTTGAAAACTTTAAAGTTAAAAATATTCTCAATTCCAGTCACCTTTCCAGTCACCTTCCAGTCATCTTTTTTAGCCCAATATTCCAGCTATAGTCAAGTATCGGAACTAACTTGATATAATGATTCATAGCATCTAGGATCACATTCCTCAGTTGTCACTGGTGTATATCACTGAGCTCTGTCTGTTCCTCACCCTTTTTAGCTGCATATTAGCCATGCTGCCACTCTGGTAAACAAATGGATATGAGCAGTTCCCATGCTTTTTCCCTCCCCTCAGCTCTACTTTTGTTGGTTGTATCTATGCTTTTGATGTGTTATCTCAGACTCACACTATTACTTTCCCATCTAAACCAAGACCCTTCCTTTGCCTCCTTCTCTGGTCTGTCTAGGATCTGTCTAGGTCTGTCAAGCTTTATAGCTGAGGAGGATCTTCTCCAAATCCACTCTGTAAACATCATCGAATTTATTCTGGAACTTGGTCCTATCACCAAAAAAAATAACACCATAGTTACTGTATTTACTGAGAAGAACAATACAGTTTGAAGTTACATTTAACATTTCAAGTATATCTTTTCAGAGCCATCTAGGAACTTCGAGGCAAGGACAAAACCTTAACTGACAGTTAAGCTGAGAAGCCATAGAAGGTAACTAACACACAGGCGTTGGGCACTGAGCAGCACAACAAACTTCAGTAAAATCCTCCACTGCCAACTTCAAAAGCCATGGCTGAGCTTTGAGAAGCATTACATTTACAATGTAAATACAGGCACAGAGCATGCACTGTAAATGCAAAGGTGCTACTTTCCAAAGGTAAACACTTGGGGAATGTTTCTCTGAGTAACTTACATCATAATTTTGGCATGCTGACATTTTCAGTTATAAATGGAGCATCAAAAACATCAAGCCTGTCCACAACCAGTTTTCTTTAATAGCAAGGTCAGGGTAAAATCAAAAACTCTGAAGAAGCAACAGCTAAGCCTGAACTGAAAAATTATTTTCCCCCTTCAAAACGGTGGGCACTGCACATTTCTGTGGGCCTCAAATTCACCACGAGGGAAAATACAAGTTAGCCACTTGAAAAATTATCTGTCACACAGTTCTTTTAACAAAAGCTGTTTTAATGGACTTACAATATAATATTACTTCTGGATTTACCAATAGCAGAGCAGAACACTACCCAAGTGACAAATGGACCAGAGGTGGGCCCGAGGAGCACATGCTGGTAAGCCTAAAGAGTTAGCTGATGATTTTATACTGGCTGTTCTTTCAGCTTTCCCTATTCTCACTAAATTCTGCTGAAGGCAGCTAAAAATACCTTGCTGCAATGAAGTTCTTTCCATGGAAGCATTTTTAGTAATTGGCAATGATGTATAGCCATAGTAGAAAGAAAAAGGGTTATGCAACTCCAGTTATGTGAGAAAACAGGTTTACGTCTGAACACAGGAAGAAAATGAGGCAAGCCACAGAAGCCAACTTGGAAAGATGCCAGCCCACCCCACTGAATGAGCAATAAACCAGTCTTTGCATTGCCCTTATGCAGCATGTATTCAGATTTTCTTTCTGCTTGACAAAACATCAAACCAACTTGTATTTGACATCTGGAGCTGTTCCTTCAGCTGCAGAACACAAGCAATTGGCTCCCAATTGGCTTCACCAATTCTAGGGGATTCTTCACATCATTAGCTCCAGTATCTGTACAGGAAATGACCACAGACCTTCTTGCACGTACTACCAGCAAATAGATTTATTTACATTGTTCTAAAACTAGGCATGAGAACAGTGAGAAAGGATACCACAGATAAGTGTCACGGTTACCGATCACTGTGGTATTAAGTTTCACAGGTAGCAGCTGTTATTCTGGTTACAATTGGTTTTTTTATCTTTCAGGTTTTTTTATCTTTTTTGCTGTTCTGTTGAGAGGCATTGCTTATTAACCAGTTGCTGCAACTGCAGATGTGCCATATTATTTTTAATCAGGTAACTTCCAACTGACACTGCCTTTAACAGGCTCAGACACTTGTTGTGCTCCCCTGCCAAGCTTCCTCCCACCACCCTGACTCACTCCTAAAGACAACAGTAACGTCTGGGCTGCAATAGGCCATCAGGTCCACACAGGAAAATAAAGCAGCCAGGGAGAAAGGAAGCTTTTGCCTCATTCATTAAATGTTTCAAACATTTCAAAGTGTATCAAATGAAGATTGATACCTGAAGTATTCCCAACTTACCTTTACACAGTATTAGCTCTTATACAGCATTAAATGAACAATATAGAGATGTCCTGGTCCCATGCTGCATTAACTCTTACTACTGTTTTGACCCTGTTGACTAACAGAGGGCAATGGCTTCAGGCTGTTTACAGAACCCTCCCCTTCACAGCATACCTCAGGTTCTTTTGCTCCTCTTTGAAGTCATTTACAGCACAGGCATAGAAAAGGAAAACAGGAGCAAATCCCTGCCTCCCCACCCAAGTCTCTTTCCTAGAAAGGAATAAGCTTTATAAGTAAACTTGTAATCTGTGGATGTGCCTTCCCAAATCTTCGTTCGTGAAGCCTAGCCATGATGAATCTGTGGAATTGTAACTGACTGTTACAGGAACTTCAGGAAACATCATCTGATTAATGCTACTGAAATGCCCCTTACCAGCATTTGGATTGGTGCTGATAAATACATTTGTGAGCCTATGATCACAATAGGAACATCCCAAGCCATTCTGGTGCCTGGCTCCTGTCAGGCAGCTGTTTCATCTTGCCAGCTTCTCTGCTACTCTGTTCTGAGCAGTCTGATCCTTCATCAGTATTGTTCAGCTATGCTCTATATCTCTCCACTCCTGCTGTTTCTCATGTTTGTTTCATTCATTCTTTTTAAAGTGCAAAGAGATTTCATAAAACTTTCTTGCAGTGAGATTAAATAATATCCAGCCTTTTTTCCCCTGCTAGCTTACTCTATAATGAAAATATGTTCTCTACGCCACACACATCCTGAACACAAGTTTCTTCTTAATCTATGATCTAGTACTTCATTTCTAAAAATACTCACAGCAATGAAGAAAAACTCACAGCTATTTTGTGGCTTCTTGCAAGAAGCCACAGATATGAATGAAAGGGTCTCTGGAACTGGAGAATTATTTGCTACTCTTAACATTTCTAGCTTGGCCTTCAAGCATTTGCTCTTCCACCAGGACAGTATTAATATACGTGTACACATGCCTGCCTAATTTTAAAGTACATTGACTTATAAGTCCTACATGGACTTCTGGAAGTATAACCATACAGCTTCACCAGAAAATTTCCTAACAGCTAACATGTCACTTTAAGGGCACAAAATTCTTTTAAATCTATCAAAATCTATTCACTCCACCAACCAAGGTCATATTTCAGATATTTAGTTTCAATACCTAAACCCCCTTGGTTGTTTTTCATTCAATACGTTCTCATTTTTTTTCCAAAACCATATTATACAAGAATTCTGTACTGCAAAATCTTTTGCCTATTAAGGTATGGGAAATCCTCCTGCATTCCTTTAAGAATGGAAATCAAAAGGAAGAAGTTTTGGGTGGGGTTTCCCCCACCACATAACAGTTCTACTTGTACCAATTGATTTGTTCTGCTGCTTTTCAAAAATGGATTTTCTCCCGATACCAAAAGGTCCTAAGGAACAGAAGCAAGGCACACTTTTACTTTACGGATGTACCTATTTTCCCTCTTATTTTTGTCTCCTCTACCCTAACAGTCTCGCAGCATCATGAACTCTATAGCAAAACAGAACAAGGAAACAGTTTTCCTGGAGAAAGAACTCCCCTGTGACACAGGGAAACAACAACACTTCTCAGTTTATCTGAGTCTGGAGGAGAAACATAGGTGCAGAAAGTCAGTTCTCATGAAACAAACCCTACTTTAAGAGACTATAGTAGTCAGTACAAGTTTTGGGAAAGAGGAAGTAAGTGGCATTTCCTTTACTTAGCTTAGTTAGCATTTACCATTAGTCATGTCTAACTTCGGTTTATGACATCTGCCTGAGCACTAAGGAAAAGCCCTATAGCATTACTGTTCTAGTAGGCACAAAATACTGCTGAGGTTATAATCAGTATTTGAATCCATTATTGACTACCACTAGGAAAGCTCAACTTCAAAGCAAGTCTGCTGACCCAAAAAGTCCCAAGAGCCACAAATAATAAGGATTCTTCCCAACTCAAGAAGCTCTGAATCAGGAATATAACCACAGTACTACATACTTGCACAAGACACAGTTTGCACCTGAGCATCTTTGATAAAAGCAGTTATTCAAACAAGATCCTCCAAAGAATGAAAGAACTGAGACATTCAGCCTAGATTCTTGCACAGTGTTACAAAGCAACAGAAAACAAACATTTAGACAGATGCACAGATGATCTGCCATCCCTGTTCCAATCCTATTCAACAATCCAACAGTACAGACCAGAACACCTCTGCCTTGCTCAGACTAGGCAACAGCAGAGAAAAAGGTCCCCTTCAGAAATCCTCCAAGCTTTATACTACTTCTGTAAATGTCTGCAAAATAGCTATTCCCTTTCTGCTCATTACAGGAAACTCGAGCAATACCTTCATATAAAAGCTAGTTTGTATAAAAGCTATATTCAAATAGCTTTGTATAAAAGTTAAACGTACTTCAGCTTCCACAAAATCTGGAATTTAAGAAAGTATACAAAATCCAGGAAACATTTTAAAAATTGCAGTTCTGAGACAAAAGAGTGGCCAAGAACCACAAGATGTGCTGAGAAATAACCCGTCATACACAATCTTGTGTTTATGCAAATATTACATACAACTGCAACAGCTTGTTTTATACCTGTAAGCACTGTATCTATGAATAAACACAGAGCTCTAAGCATCAGCCAACAAGACACTGCCTGCAAACCAGAAATATGGATGTCTTTCCCATGTACTTTTAAATACAACAGGCTCATGTCCAAACACAGCTATTATAAAAGGACTACAGAGCTGTAAAAGAATTCGTGAGCCAATCATGAGCTGGGGTTCTCAAAAAAAAAAAAAGAATAAAAGAAAAGCAACTTAGACTTCAATGTCTATCAATTAATTTTGCCTTTTTAATGAGGTCACCTCCTTTTCCTATCTAGTATTTAATATCTAATATGTATCCTTGGTATATCTCCATTATTTTATGTTCTTTAGCTTTATTTTGATTGGGCAGAAAATAAAGAAAAGAAGCAACACTTCAGAATTAATTTTTCCCCTTCCAGCAAAGGAAAAGGATATAGCTCTGCAGTTACTTGCAGGTGAAGGTATGTCTAGGCTGCTGTTCAAGAGGATGGTATTCATATTACTCTGATCACGTCTGACTCCCCTGTGTCAGCTCTGATGTTTGAATAGCCCAGCAGGTAACTGATCCATTGGACAGCTGAACTAAGGGGGGAAAAAATGACCAGACTAGGGACAAAAAGCATAATATGTACTAGTCTGGGCTCTTCAACATAACTGCATGCTGCTGTCAAAGGCAAGTGATGTGCAAGAGATGCCTCCTATGCAATGGAGAGAAAATCCTGTCTGTTACTAGTAATGGCTCAACTTTCAATTCAATATCAAAAGTGTAATCAATCTGTTCTATACAGACCTTTCTTGTCCAGTGAACAACGTTTTTTTCGATTTTAATCCTCCAGCTTCGACTTGGCTGTACATTGCTGAAATAACTGCTTATTGAAATCATTTTTACCACAGAGCAGGATAAACAATTACATTTCATTCCATTGCAATTTGGAATACAACACTTGGTTCCTTTCTGATGAGAAAAGAATTTAATAAATGTGTTTGTTCTACTTGGAGTTAGTATTTTAACCTTTGCTAGAAGAACTAAAGCCCTGCAAGGAATTGCATTCAGCTCAGTCCTACAGGAGCCAGTTCACAATACTGTCATCACTACTGTCCTAACTTCCAAGCAAATTATGAAGAAATCATTTTGCTTTGTTTGCTTACTATTAAGAAGTCTAAATTCCAATATTAAAGCATTATTAGGAGCTCATACAAGTAGAAGCACAAGTGTCTCCATCCTTGAGCCTTGCAGCATCACTGATTATCCTTTATTTTTTCATCTTTGCTTCAAGTAAGATGGTTGGTACTATGCACAGTTACAGCCAAATAAAATATTTTCAGTAACAAATGTCTTCTCATTAGTTTTACATGACTAGGTAGTCCTCAACTTTCACATGGGTAGGAACACATTAAAGACTGTTTTGTAGCTCTAGGCAGTAGCATGTGGGAAAGTAAAGAAATAGTGCTTTGCAAACAGACATACCTAAAATACTGTGTTAAAGGCTCCTAGGCTCTTAAACATTAGAGTACTGTTTCACTCAACCTCCAATCTCAACATAAAAAATTAAAGTCAGAGGTCAAGAGCAAAGCTTGACTGGTGCACTTAGGTACATGAGCTTGAGAGCCACTCAAGTTACATTGTGCAAGATTCATCACCCCTTTTTGTCCCAAGGGTAAGCAGCACAAACACGTTGCCATCCCCAGAATAGCAGGGCCTCTTGGCTGGGTTACTACAGCCCTATTCTTCATAGGTGCAGGCAGCGAAGTGCCCAGCCCAGCTACACACAAGACTGACTATTACAGCAACCTGATCCTCAGGGTCACACTCATTTCTGCCAACTGCCAACAGTTGCAGTGGATCATTCTCACTCCTGATGACAGCATGCATTTAGCAGTTTAATTTACAATAGCTTTTAAACAGAAGTTTTTAAAAAAAAAAATGTCAAAAACCCTCTTATGACAAGCTGCAGCATCTCCCCTTCCAGGGGGCAGGGTGCTAGTCTGGTCACACTAAACACTGCTAGAAGTGTTCAACTATACCTGCCCTCCCATTCTCCAAGCCAAGATTAAATGGTTTTGTTGATACAGGAGAGACCATGCCAGCTGTTTAACTATAAAAGGAAAGGAGCAGCAGGGGCAGATGACAGAGACAATTTGGGATCCAGCATCTGTTATTAGGTCACTGGGTTCCCACATACTGTTACGGTCAAACTTCATCTAGTTTCCACATGAAGCTGTTGTTGGCAGAAGCTGTTATCTCCAGGATAATAGCTCTGCCTGGACCCAAACTAACCCACCTAGCTCTGCCAAATGAGTCTCAAAATACATTCTCCACTAAAGCTTCCTAGACTGACAGTCTGCAAGCAGATTTTTTTCCTGTGTTTCACTCATTCTGTGTATCAATGAGTTAAAAACTAGAAGACACCATAACTTTAACATGGGAGCGGGCTGAAAACCCAGGTTTTAATCTAGTCCAGCTAGGCACAACAGCTTTTTTACAGGTGCAGTGATGTCTATACTGTGAGAATTGCAGCTGATATATATACTGCTGTGTATTTAAATATGTAGATAATATAAATTATTTAACATTCCAATGCAACAAACAGTTACGGTACAGAATTTGGTGACTGACACGGTGAATGGCGTTTCCATGTGTTGCCCTTGCTATGAGGTGGCGCATGCAGCACAGGATTATGTTCAAAATTGCAGTTTCTTCTCCTGATACCAGTAAAGCCATGCCGTCAGAACTCAGATACTTTCAGGAATCTCTCAAACAGAGGAAAGGAATGCTCCCCAGCATAATACAGACTCTTTAAGAAATCCAAATGGTTGCCAAGTCAAAAATGTCATAGAATCATAGAACTGTTTAGGTTGGAAAAGACCGTTAAGATCTTTTGAGTCCAACTGTTAATCCAGCACTGCCAAGTCCACCACTAAACCATGTCCTCAAGTGTCACATCCACACATCTTTTAAATACCTCCAGGAATGGAGATTCAACCACTTCCCTGGGACAGCCTGGTCCAATGCATAACAATCCCTTCTAAGAAGAAATTTTCCCTAATATCCAATCTAAACCTCCCCTGGCATTAACTTGGGCCATTTCCTCTCATCCTATTACTTTTTATCTGGGAGAAGAGATCAATATCCACCCAACTACAACCTTCTCAGGTAGCTGTAGAGCAATAAGGTCATCCTTGAGGCTCCTTTTCTCCAGGCTAAACAACCCCAGCCCCCTCAGCTGCTTCTCCCATGACTGCTTCTCTATAAAGTCATAGCTTCACCTGACACAGTACACATGTTCAGCAAGTAACACAGAAGAGCATGCTTTCTGCAGTACACACTCACACAACAGACTCCTCCAGCCTCTCCAGAAACCAGCATGCCAGTGTCTGGTTATGATTAACACTGCCCCTGAATACAGCCACATGTTAACAGTCGGTCCTGCTGACGACTCAGTGCGTGGCTGCAGAATGTGTGCAAGGAGCAGATGAAGCCAACATATATCAGAGTTCAGTTAACGAACAAGGTATCAAGTGCTGCAGGTTTGGCTTAAAGCATGGGCAACTGTGTATGTGTGTTCCTCACCTTCCTGCACTAGTTGTCTTTTTTAAGACATCGGCACCTTTTTGGGTTTTTTTGGTACACAGTAAGGCTGTGTTAATCAGCAAGATAATAACATACTGCACAGGAGCCACTAACCTTCTTCAGATATCCCCACACCTGACATTCTAGATGAATAATGTTATCACCAGAGAAAAGGAACTAGAAGTCTATTCTCCACAAAGTCTCTTATTTGTACTGGGCCACAGTTCAGCCAGAGACAAGAGAAGAAACTGGGGTGCAGGAACAGACAAAGAATGCCTTCTCCTCCAGCCAGGGCTCTGGCTACCCATTGAGTGGTTTGTCAAGTAACAAACTGATCTCCAGTGAAATGCTTCCCATTCAACAAATGTCATGTTAGAAGACTTAAAGACATTCGTTCCCCTCCAGTTTAAGGGCGCTACTAAGTAAAGCCATATTGTCTTGCAATTACTACAGGACTGAACACAAGGAGAGCTTCTGATCAGAGCAAGAGTCTGAACCAGGACTGACACAAGTCAAGATTTACAGCATTTCAGAGTGGAACGCCCAGGAAGGATTTGACTTGCACTGTCCCACCACCCACCCACGCAGAAGGCTGTCACAAGTGAAGCTCATATGCACAGCCCCAAGATACCTAAGGTTCATCATTTCCTCTTCAAGAACTCTCCACACAAACTCCTTTGCATGGATTCAAAAAAACATGCCAGAGGCAACTACAGAAAGCATTATTCAACGCACATGCAGTTAGTAACTTCAAAATAAAGAATTTCTTGCCAAAGGCTGAATTTTTTCCAAGTCTAATAGGTTAAACAAACAAGGTCCCAAGTCCAATCTGTTCAGCACATCTTCTACTATCTTGTATTTAACTAAAGAATTGTATTATCTAATGCGTACTATTATCTTGTATTCAGCTGATGAATTGAGAAGTCCTCCCAACCACCCATTTCCCCAGGCTGCAGCATGCAGAACTCTCCTTAAACATGTGACAAAGGTAAAAGCTCAGACAGCTTCAGACCCCTGCCAGATGACTGTAATCCAGTCAGTATAAATTATAAACCATACATATTGCCACACACCTACCAAGGTTTTTCTTATCTCCAAGTTTGTCCTTCTGTGAGGTGGCAGTATTACGTTATCAGGTTGCTCAACAAAGCTATGTTAAGGAGACACTGGATGAAAAGGATATGACTGAACCCAGAGGAGCAAATCAGGATAAGGGTATACAGCAGTAATTGCTCCATCGTACTGTGGAAATAGTGGTTTTGTCTTTGAAAATCTATTACAAGATATTACAGAATTTTGGAGACTGCCAGTCTTAATGAGCAAGTAAAAACACTATTATTTATTTTAAAAAATGCAAATAGCTGACTGGAAGTCACACTATATTCCAGTCAAACCCAGGACTCAATGCTTTTATGAACTCTTTGTATTTACATTAGATAAGACAAGTAAAGAATAAAGCAGAACTAAACAAGTTTAAGCCATAAACAAACATCAGTGAAAAGATCAAAACTGAACATTAAGCTTCTGAAATAGCTTTCTCTCAAAATAAAGCTAAAAAATACCTACATTATACTGAAGAGCCATCCCTTTAAGTGTGGTTGTAGGGTTTTTTGTTTAGTTTGAACAATCTGTCCTCTCACTGTGGATGTGATACTATTGCCAAGAGACAGTGAAAATATTAAAAATGCAACTAAAATAAGAAAGCAAATTGAATCCAAGATCTGTTAAGTTTGTATATTATGTAATGTATGTATTATGTTAGCAATTTGCGTCCAGGACTAGAGCTTAACTTCACAGCTACATTAACAATAAAATTCCTCAAAGCTGTTTAATGCCTTCTGTGTTACCAGTTAGCAGAGGTAGAACAACCATATTAACCCTTCAGTGTTACAAAGCTTATGCAAGGAGTGAAGATGATTTGCCCTAGCTGATTTGGAAAAATTTCAACTGAAATATAATTATCTCCTACTGAAGCATCACTGAATTGATCTTACAATTAATATTTACTTTCACAGACAGATCCCTCATTCTCTCTCTTGGCCCCTAAAAGATAGGAGGAAATAAAAGGAATTTTGAAATTCAGGTTGATCTGCTGTTTTGCTCTTATGGGCCCAGCCACATTTGATCAGTCTTTAAGTTTAGGGTGTTTGTTTGCTTTTGTTTAAAATAGGCTTTGCACATTTCATTAAGTCAAACATATCTTATTATAGATTTTTATATGGTTTACAATACTTTAAATGTAACTAAATTTAAGTAGCATCTTCTTTTCCAAACTCACTTGTCACAGGCTCATTTTAGACAAGACACACAAGCCAGGTATCACATTTTTAGGCATACTGAAGATATTTCTACTTCTTGTCCCACTATCAACACTCTTACAACTCCTATTGAGAAATCTTCAGCTATCCCAGACAAGCATCCTACAAAAGCCATGTCCCCTGTGCAAAGCAGTGGAGTCCATATTTCAATTTTTGTACTAAGTAGCTAACTGACTTTATTGACCTTTAGGTGGAAAGAGTATACTTACTGCTACGAAGAGCATGCAGTACATGGAGAATGAAGAATGGCCAGAGTAAAATGACAGTCTGGAAGAAAAAAGATCAGACATCATCAGTTTTCTTTTACAACATTGAGTCTATAGTGATACTAATCTGTCTTACACAAGTGAACTGGTAAAATGCAAACATGTCCACACTATTCGTCAAGGAGGCTATCTAGGCACATCTGACAACAGCTTTTGACAAACAGTACAGACTTCACTACTCAGCAGTTATTCTATTCCAGAGTTAAGCTGATCTCCATATCAGGGAGTAACTACTAGCCTTTATCTGAAGCTTGAACAGCAAGTGAATACATCTTCAAAGCTAGAAATCAAGTGTCCTTTAAAGAAGTACATTTGTTTCATCTTCTTGATAAATGTAAGGATACTTTAAATATTAACTTTTAAAATTACTTATCTTCTAGTCACAGTACATGTATGAATACAAATGACAAAATCACCCCAACCAATTACTTTCATTTGGTCATCATCAGGAGGCAGTAGTTAACAACTCATTTAGATGTTTATACCGCATATGTACACCACTGTTAAATGCACTGAGTCATACAGATCATGATCATTTATCACTGAAGGGTAAGGGGAAAGGTAGGAATGCAGTTTATTAGCCAGCCAACAGCAAAAGATGACACCCCATCTAATATTTGTAGAAATAGCTTCATACTTGGCTATCTCATCTAAAGAGTGTCAACATCGACTTCAACTCTTAAAGACTTCTAGCAGGCCCAGGCTGAAAGGACAATTGACACTGACAGTCCAGGACACCTTCAGCAAGGTCTTACCCTGCACAGCTGTGAGGAGCCACAGCTGTAGAACAAATCCTACCCATCTCTTCAAAAAGAGAAGGCAAAATGGAAAGATACTTCTAATTCAGCCTTAAGCAGAGAGATTAAAGAAACAATACTTGACACTATTTTTTCCATTTTATACACAGAGCCCTGTAATGGTGCTGCTTCACAGGCCACCAGTCAGGTCTTAGCCAGGCTTCTGTGCAATTTAGCTATGCAAACAGCACTCTGTGCTTAACAGTTTGGCATACACACACAAGGCCAGCTTATTAAAAAGTCTCATAGCTCTCTAGATTGAACTCCATCACATCCAGCAGGTTCTTGTTTCGGTGCCTCTGCCAGGCAGAGACCTGAGGCTAGGGAAATTCATGTTAAAGGGAAACATTTCTACTCTTCAGTCTAAGGATAATGAAGGCAGCTCTGAAGTACAGCAAGATAATTGGATTTAACACACTATTCAAATACCACAAAGAAGGCAAGGAAATAATCCTGTGCACAAGTGAAACTGAAAATCTTCCTGAATTTACATATATAACATTTAGAAACTGCATCAGAAAAAAAACCCTACTAAAGTTTATTCCAGAAGTTTTAGAGTTCTTGGTTTATGGTTGATTCAGAACACTGACAATTGCTTATTTAGTACCCCTGACTCTGAAAGCTATCTGGAATTAGTTGACTTATGTTTCACCCACTGATATTTTCCAATTAAGTTCTTAAAAAGAAAAATTGTATTGACAATATGTTATCTTCAGATGTTTGGAATTCAAAACCTTTTAAGATTACATATCCTTTCTCCACTTCAGTACACTATCTCTTTACCAGTCAAAATCTCAGGGCAAGAGCGAGCCAGGAAAGCCAATATGACAAGCATTTTGAAGAGTGCTGTCCTTCAGACAAGCATGTCATCTGAGCAATGAACATAAAGCATGCTGTTCAATAGAACAGAAGATACAGAACATGGAATTCCTGGCTCCTATGATATTCTTTTATCCAGTGGCTCAATAGTCCAGCAGGACTATTCCTGCTGGCCATAAGACAACATTTCCCACAGTTACTGAAAGCAGCCTGTTGCCAACTGAAGGAATTCAAAAGACAAGTAATTGATAAAAGGAACAAATACAATTCTTTCAGTTTATTTTGGAATTCCTATACCATTTTAAAGGTGGTGTTGACTACTGGTCTTTTTAGTTTTAGGAAAGCATTAGCCTAAGGCAACAGTCAGAATGCCTTGTTCCAAGTTGAAGACTACAAATTTTGAATGCATTCCCCTCAGGCATAGATAAGTATGCTGTACATGATTGAAAATATTATGCTTAGCACATGAAGTATGGCCAGAAATACAACTGGAACAAAGTATTGATCCAACTCGTACATTGTACAATCCCAGTGAAGTTTCTTCGGCAATACTGCTGTCTCCAGACTTCTTTAAAAACCAGACATTTAAAAACCAGAATCTTAAAGCTCTTTCAAATACTCTTAAGATTGACAATGAAAAAACACTTCTCAACAATTCATCAGCATGCAAATATCGCCTTCCCAAAGCCAGGAGAACATCCTGTCTATCAAACCAGCCAAGCACTTGCACCGCCCAGGCTTCTTTATGATCATACTGAAAATGCTGGTTTACCATGAGCCACCATTGCAGAAATATATTTTTAGTTTAAAAAAAAAAAAGTGTTTGTATTTACTAGCCCCAAGAATGCAGAAGCAGAAAATACATTTCCAAATACATAGATAGCTCTAAAAATCCCTACCTTTCACTAGTGAAGGAAAGGCTAAATTATCGCAATAGGAATTCACACATCAGATTCCAGGACATCCTTTTCAAATTAATATTATAATAGTATCCAGTGAAACCACAGTATGATGAAATAGAGTCGGCAAGTGCAAAGTCTTGTTCCGATTGTTTCCAAAATGGCCACGTTCAACATCAAAAGAAGAGTTTTGCAGAGGTCCACACCTTTTAGTCCATCAATACCTACCCCACAGATCACTTCCTATGTGATGAACAAGGCTTCATTTTAACACAAAAAAGCATAAGCTTTAATTACTTCCACTTGGACAATATATGACTCCCAAGTCAGAAGAATGTCTTAAGTAGTAGCATCAAACCAGCTTTAGGTCTCAGTTGAGGCCTAAAGTATACTCCTAGTTTTCAAGGGATACAGTAGAGCTGGACATCACAAAAAGGTCTTAAAACAAGGTAATTTAAGGGCTCTTTAGCTTTCTTGAAACTTAGTTTTGCCATAAATTTCACATGGTTTCTGGTAAAGGCAAAAGTAAAGACACTGGTTTTCAAAACGGTCACCAAAAAATTGATTGCAGTTAAACACTGTGGTTTGCTATTCTAAGTCTGCATTTTTAAAGAATACCTGGAAAAATAATCAAAGTACAAACAATTCCTACAGGAAATAAATCAACTGAACCACTTAGTAATTTTAGCTAGGATTTCTAAGCCCAGATAAGCAAGACAGAGAGATTGCCTTGCAGGACTTGACAATGACAACCATTTCATTCTATTCTATTCCTTTCCATGCACAAAGGCAGTTTAGCCCAGGGAGCAGAGCCTGACCCATAGGTTGTGTTTCTTCAATTAGTACAAAAAAGGAACATAGCATACAGTGAATAAAAGGATCATTTGTCTTAAACTTACAAGAAATAGCATGTTTTAAGTAGTAAGTTCTGCTTGGCAGAATTCTAAAAAATGTATTATTTCTTGAGTGAATTACTGTACACTGGAGCCCAGTAAATAAGCTTTGTGCCTTGTCTTCATATAATGTCTTTGTATGAACACCTGAATGTGCAGAAACCGTAAGACAAGTGCAGGAGTCTGGCAGGGAAATGAACAGCCTTCAGGAAACACGACTAGAAAACAGCTAAACCCATACAATGGAGCATTAAATGGTGAGAAAGTGCTAGAAGTGACAGTAGCAAGAGATAAGCCACAAGAAAGAGTATCCTGTGGTGCCACAATAAACCTAGCAGAGTCTGAATAATAAGAGAATCTTCTCAATGTAACTATGGAATTATGGAATGATTCTTTAGAGAAAAACAAGAGGCTCAGCAATACATTATACACACTCCCACATCAAAGCAAGTAAACACACCCACTAGATTAGCCAGCAAATCCTCTCTGTCTTCAAGTTCTCTGGATTCTCCCAGTCTGACTCAAAGCTTCCACTGACATTTGTGTTACCCGTTCCATGATCTGGAGAGGAGTAAATGCTAGACAGAGTGCTGCAGCTCAGCATGCCTGTGTGTGAGTAAGCCATATTTCATACGGTTGTCAATGAAATATTCCTAGGAGTTCAGTACCATGAGGACATGGTTTAGTAAACTGCTAGACCTATGCTTAAGGTGAAGACCTATGTTTAAGGGTGCTGAAGCACCCTATTCTTTAAAGTTAATTTTCTCTGCATTCAGCTTAGAACCTGCTCTTTCCTCAGGAGCTGGACTTGCACCAGTACAACTTTTGAGATCAGTGGGTGTTGAAAGGTTAGAGGACTCCGAAACTAAGCACTTCTGTGATTATTGCAGAGAAAGTTTTAAGTAAATGCACAAGCAGTTCACCTACTGAATAAAATCAGCAACTACTAAGAACCCCATTTTCAAAAAACAACATTCCCAATTTCCCAATTTTCTCAACTTTCTTCCTTCTCTACCAGTAGTTATACCTACACTTCTTTACAAAGCCATACACTTACAGATAGGAAAAACCTGCCAGTCCTTCCAATTCAGTATTCCAATCCTCCAGTTCCAATCCTCATCTAGAGAATTTTACTGACAGGTTTTTCAACATGAGACCTAATATTTAATAGTGTCTTACACAATTCCCTAATCATATGTGGGGTGAGGGGTGGATCCACTCAGCTCTACTTTAAGCTATGGCAGATAGTGAGCAAACTGACAATGCTGACATTTAAAACACATGATTTAATGCCATTGCTCCTTTTTTTTGCAGTTCTACATTTTTCCTTTTACAGCTATCTTACACAAATCGAAGTTTCCTGCTAACCCTAAGGGCATAAATCCAATTTAACAGGTTCTAAGAAGAAAAAGGCATTTTCTAATTTTTAACCACCTTCCCCACTACCAGCCTTTTGAAACAAACCTTGCAGGTAGTGCAAGAAACAGGGATATAAAGTAATCTTTTCCTGATCTCAGGATCAACATGAAGCAGTTTTACTCAGCATTAAGCACTGCAAGGGTTGTTTTCACTGCTAAGTTGACCAGATTTTGAAGTTGGTTAAAAACTACTGCTGGTATGATTTGACAGGAGTTTATTTCTCTCTTCTCTGGGAATTGAGGAAATAATTCACAGAACACTCAGGTCTGCAGATATCCTGTAAATTTCATTTAAGCAGAAGTATTACACACTGATGGAACAATCTAACCGGGCAATGACTAGTTAGCTAGCCATTTTGCATCTGACAGCAGCAATTTACACCAGCATCCACCAGAGGAATAAGCTTAATCGCAAGATAACCAGTAATTAAATGCCTTTCCCCCTATCCTTCAATGATAAATGATCATGGTCTGTATGAATCGGTACATTTAACAGAGGGGTTTTTTCCTTTTTAAATGAGCAGTAGTCAACCTTCATCTTGAATTTCCAAATACTTTTAATTTTTATCTATGGAGCAAGAAGTTACCAAGTCCTGGTATTCATACCACAGGGAAACATGTATGTTTTGAGCTCTCAATATTACAAAGTCCAAAAAAATGGCATGCTGCAGTGGCTTTCCACATGTACATTGCAAAACCACTAAGAAACAAGTTATCTTCTATCAGTTCTGACTTTATCACTCAACTCAATACACAAAAGGAAAGTTTAACTTTCCACTACCTCTCTAGTTAGCCTCCTCCAATAGGGAAAAAAAATAAAAATCGAGACATTGCTTACTTTTCTTTCTTAGTGATGCTGTCTTGGGAAAGAGTAAAAGTAAAAATAGCAGCAAGGGGTACTCAAACCAACATTTCCAAAGACTAATAGTTTGCTGTCACATGCATCAGATCACAGGCATCTGTTCCATTAATTATGTCTGCACAACTTATCTACGTAATACTCTTTTGACGAATAGTAATGTTATCATAATTTTACATAAAGGGAATGAGGACAGAAAAAGATAATCTCCATTAAATCAGGGATTAAATTGTTATTCCCTCTTTAAAAAACTGCTTTGGGCAGGAAGTGCTTGGCAAGTGTGTGGAACAGATCCTTCAGCAGATTCTTGTAATCTTTGAAGAGGAAAAGGAAGAGAGGCAGCAGGAAAACTGTCAGCATTAAGGGAATACCTGTTCCTGTGGAGTGTTTGAGCAATACACAGTTATACACATCCAAAGTTTTATATTAAGAGACTTCCCTCCTGTTACCTTGGACATGAGCTGTACAAATCAGAAGAAGCACAAGATGCATCTATCTGCTTGGTCATAAATTTTCAGGGTGCACTGAACACAAGTTACAAATTTTCATTTTGAATAACCTTAAGCATAATAAGCTACTGAAACAGACAGACTGCAAGCCCAGCTTTAGCTGAAAACTATTAAAGCGTACAAAAGTTTTATTTTCAGTAATGAAAATTAATGTTATCTATTACCACTCAGAAGGGCCAATTCACACTAGGGCAAAAGAGATGCAAGATCTGAAACAAGATCCAGATTGCAGAACTGCATATCAGTTGGTTAGAGCATGTTCACCTTTCAGATTCAATTCCCCCTAACATCAGTTAATTTTTGTTGCAAAGGCAGCTCTTTCTGCTTCCAGATCAAATACAGCCCCTTTTCAACATTCCTTATTGAGTACAGACATTGAAAACTGAAATTTTTTTCCTACATTATTACTGCAGGAAATTATTTTAAAACCAGAAAATTTAAAGAAGTAGGCTTTAAAGTTTTGAAGTTCTACAGAGGCATTATTTGCATAAGCATTAAGCAGTGTATTATTATATGCTAGTACATTGTTGTCCCTGTGAAATTATTCAGCAGACACTGAGTAGCATAACAATACAGCTGCAACATTTATTTTTAACATTTTGTGGATAAAATATAAGTTTAAATTGTATCAGATTCAATATACCTAACCTTCACAAGGCTTTAATTTGCAGTTTGTGCCGCCAAGTTTATAAATTGATATATATACACACACACAAAATGACAGCATAATCCTAAATTAAGTTCTAAAAATACTGTAAACTCTATATAGCACCTGCTACATTGCTTGAGAACTAAATAAGACTCAGTCAAATGTTCTTTCAATCACATAAAACTCATCAATACCAGAAGCTTGGTTTTGGGGTTCTTAGTTGTTGGTTTAGGGGAGGTTTTGTTCAGTTTTGCATGGTTCTTGTTGGGGAGGCTTAGGGGGTTTCTTTGATTTTTTTTTTGGTGGTTTGTTTTTTTGTTTTTATCTCCTTGTAGAAATAATTTTATAAAACTGGAGGAAAGCCTACCACTAAGTTCTCACCCTTCTCAAACAAAAAATATTGACAGAACCTTTATTTAAGCCGCGTTTACTGTCTGAGATTAGATTTTAAAAGCAACAAGAAATACGCATTCTTTGCTGAAGATGACACAATTAACACTGACCTTTTCCAGGTTCAGGTTGTCTGGTCAAGTATGTCTCCTGGATTCCAGATCCTACTACCTAAAGATTACCAATGCTTGTCTGCAAACAGCAGCCAAGGTCGAATTTGTAATTCCTGATTGCCAAAATGAGTTGGGAGCAGCCAGTTAATATCACCACACCATGTGTCAGTACATTACAACAATACAGCAAGAAGGCACCCCATCACCATCTTGAAATGCTGAAGGACAATATATTTAAGCTTAAATGAACAAATACTTTATAATATTGCCTTTTTTTCCCCTCTTACCAGAAGCTTAAAAATAAACCTATTCCAAAGTAATCAAATGTTAAGATATTCTAACAACACAGGCTTTTTTGAGTGTTGAAGACTTATCCCACAATTCATATACTAGAGGAAAGGAGAAGCTCTTTATGTTCTCTTTTGTTACTCTACTAGACAAGCAGGCTTCACTGTTTACACAATCATTTCAGACAGACAATCAGCAGCTACTGCAAAGTACACTCACCAGAGGAATAGTGAAATACTAATTCACAGCTCCTGCTGCTGAACATCTGTGGTTTCTATTAACTCTTCTGGATGCAAGCAAGCTAACAAATGAACAATCTGCTATGGACTGACTAGAGCAGAAAGGTTTTGGAATGATGCCTCAGCTACCAAAAAGGAATGGAGAAGTCATCATCTGTCCTCTCTTCCTACTCCTGTTTGAAGAATTGGAATATTTTGCCAACTCACTCAAAGTTAGGCAAAAATAAGCAGTGGTAAGCCAGAAGGAAAGGAAAACTTGAGCAAAAACAGAGGCTGCAAAAGCAAAGAGATCAGAGATTCAGAGACTGCTCACTCACCCCCAAACTTTATCAGGGTTATAGCACAACCACCTATTTCATTGAGCCTGCTTTGCCTATTTGCAAGAGAAAACAGCCAACTGGCAAGTCATTATCTTTATAGGTGATGAAGAAAGTACCTTAAAGGCAATTCAGCAGCATTAAAGTATATACTAGTATACTAAAAATAACATGCTAATCGCAAACACCAGTGACAGGAAGACACCTTGACTTTGATCTCTCTTCAATCACAGACAATAGAACTTGTGCTTGTACATCAAATTTACTTTGCTGGAACACCAAAACAAGCCACTGTATCCTAGTAAAGAAATTCCAAGATATGAAGCCTGTATCCTTCTGCCCTGTACAACTACATTTAAAAAATATGTATCTTCCTCAATGGTGTTATGTGAATTAAGAAGAATTTTGCTATTTTCGTACTCAAAAGAAAAATCACCTTTACAGTTCAGGCACCTTTATTGAGTTACTACTCTTAATATTTATTCAGAGGGAATATTACAAAAGATACACACAACTAGCTGACATCAAACCTACCAACACCTCAAAGCTTCAGAAGGCAGTTCTGCACAAGTCATTCACTTCAGGAAAAGTGCCATTAGGTAGCTCATAGCAAGCTTCTGTGTCGAGATTAAATTAAATGCCAAATACTACCTAAAGAAAGATTGCCTTACAAAGAGGCACAGAAGAAAAATACAGTATCTAATGTTAATATTTAACTAGAAAGTTTTAATACTTAATCAGTTCCATGCATATTTCAGAGATTTGCAAGTGCTACAAACTGTGAAGTATATATATATCAACTCTTATATGCATCTTTCAACAAACATGAATAAGATTTACTAAGCACACAACTGTTTAGTTTAACCTCAACTTAGTTTAACCACTAGTAGTACTGTAAGTGCAAATACTCTCAAAGTTGTGAAGAAGAACCTAAGTTATTTTAAACTGAAGAGAACTGTTTTCAGCATGATATACAGCAAACAAGACACTTCAGTCAGCAAGAATTATCTTACTAAGCTCTGGTTAAAAAGTGAAATCTTACCAAAACTAACCATAACTCATGAGCATTTTACTCATTTAGATAAGCAAGCCTAAGCCCATTGGTTTATATTAATGATAAAAAATACATGTATTTTAATACTATTTTTGATGCTGAACAATAAAAGCTGATTACTATCTTTCCCTCAAGCCCCTGTGTTATAGCAGAGTAGACATATGCAAAGAGTTGAAAACGTCAGATTTACATAAAACAGTACTGGAACATAATATGCAACAATGCTTGCCTAAAACATTTTCAGGCTCCAATCATAATTTACAGGCTTCCAGAAACACAGGTTGTTTTCTTGGGTTTAATCTTCTAGAAGTTTGCTCAAATGCTATTTTGAACCCACTTGGAACCCAAACTTACACATCCTATTACTACAAAAATATCCACAACTTACTCCTTAATCTTCATGTGTGAAAAAATAAACTACTTCAAAGGTTTTCCATTCCAGTTTTAAACTGTTAAGAAGAAAATGGAAACAATTGCTGATTACCTAACTTCTGTATCACTTCTAAAAGCAAACTGTAAAAACTTTCATCTTACATGCATCTCTTTAACACACACGCACACACTTAGGTCTGATCTATTTGGGGATGCCGTATACCAAAGCTATTTTATACTTCAGATTAGTATAAAATAAGAAGAAATTAGAAGGGAGGATATAACTAATCAGAACAACACAATATGCATAGTGGAAACACACAATGGATTTCTACACTGTTTTCATTGTTTTCAATGAAATAGTAAACAAATATTAGATTTGTTTTTAGACTGCATAACCAAGCACGCATCCCTAAAAATTTTCAAAACCAACCTCAAATTCTACTATAATACAGGAAGAATAGGCTCAATTCAGAACATATGACTTTATATGCAACACTATGATTGTCCTCTCTCCATTCCTTCTTTGCATTTCTACTTGCCAATTTAATTTATGCAAATGAGACTAGATGGTACTAAATTTGCCACTAATAATTTTTTCCAACCAATCTAGAAATTCACCTCTGGGTTACAGCTTGAGAGCCTACTGACCTCTTCTAAACTGCTGTAAAACTCACTGCAATCCAGCTCTCCCCTCTTAGTGGCCTATTAACTGTAAAGTTAACAACCTCAGGCAAATGGCCTGTTGTAGGCACATGACCCAAGATCATTGAAACCACCCTTTCAGATGCAGGGTTGAATTTCCACAGCAAATCCTGAATAATGTACTGGGTCACTGCATCTAGGTCATCCATCTGCACAGGACAATGTCCCACTCCAATCTATCCTACCCTCTTTGACCACTCACTAAACTATTTTTTGTTTACAGCTTCCTGTGCATAGAAAAGCCTCAGCTGGAAGTAGAAGCCCCACAAGTGAGAGCTCACACTCAAGTGAACACTTCAAGGCAAGCTCTGACCAGAGAGGAGAACCTTCTCACATCATGCTATAGGGAGAAACAGGGGTAACAGAAAAAGGGAACCCAACAATAAATGGGAATACAAATGTAACAGCTGATTAGTTAAGAGACGACAAACAGATCTTGCTTCCAATATGGAAGTCTGAGATTTCAAAGCACAGAGAAGAACAAAAGTTCAGTGATCATTATACCACTGTTCCCCCATGCTATTCTGGTACAAGAAAAACCTATTTCTTTGTTTAAGCATAAGCTAACTCTCATTTTTCAGCATTCCCAAAACCCAGAAAATTTTATTTCAGGACCATTTCAGTCATCACAATCAACTCAAATTTTCTCCATGTCCCTCTTTACATTTGAGAAAGATCTTTATGCTCATGAAGAAGTCAAACTAAATACTCAGAGCCATGTACAGATTGAATTTTGACTCCATTTTCATGCTGAAAGTCACAGAATACCGTTTCCCAGAGCACCTGAGAATGTGCAATTTGTTTAAAGACTCATTTAATTTGAAACTCAGACAAGCATCTTCTGACATAGTAGAATAATAAAAGTAAATGCCACTTTCAGTGAGCTGAAGCAAAAAAAAAAAAATGAAAACACTTTACTCCTGCCACAATGTAACCTGTTTCCCTTCTTATGTTTTAAGTTAGAATTTAAAAGAAGATGAAATGGTAAAGATTTATTTTTGGCAGTTACTTCAGCTAACTCACCACATTAAAATTTGCAAAACTGACGAGATACCAAGACAATTCTTTTATCTCAGGGGAGGTAGTATCTTCTTTGTTTCAGTTCGTAAGGTTGTTCTACTACAAGTCAGATCTTTGAAAAGTCAGTAACATTCGAAATTCTGGCACACAGGATGTTAGAAGTCCTTTTCCCCCCCTTTATTTCATGAAAATCCTCCTTTTTTACCCTGCCTTTTTTTCCAAACTCAAGTTGATGGTCATATAGAAAGTCATCATTACAAGTCTTCAGAAGGACATTATGCATTTGCTAGAACAGAGAAGAATTATATCTTACTAACAGATATTCTGACTCTATAGGGCTACTCACAGGCCATCCAATAATAAGTGCTTAGGATAAAATAAGGAAGAAGTAAATAGAAGTCTTCTAAACACAATTATGGTTATTAGTAATACAAAAAAAGTGTACATGAAACATACTCCTCCACTTTAATCTCTCAAAGAACAAACTGCAATTTGTCTACTTGGTACCTGCACAAAGTTCTGCTCATTTCAGGATTATCTGCTTGTGCCAGATTGACCCTGGTTAGACACCAGGTGTCCACCAAAGCTGCTCCATCACACCTCTCCTCAACTGGACAGAGGAGAGAAAATAAAACAAAAGGCTCATGGGCTGACATAAGGACAGGAAAGATCACACACTGACGACCATCATAGGCAAAACCAATACCAAAACTCGCTGTTTCGAGTTAAGAAACATGTTATACAACAAGTATACGAAGTCAGTCAAACTCACCTTCCCTCATTGATTGTTGCTTTGTCCCCATGACAAGTGAAGTTCTCAATGTAACCCAGACTACAGTTGATTCGTGTCCAGTCGGGTTTGCAGACAGCAAGGAAGTGAGGACGCAGTCTACCTATGGAGTACTTGGCAATGTCTGTCAACGACTGGCTAGCAGCTGCTCCAAAAATGAAGGTTCCAATGGCTTTGTAAATAGTGGCTATGTAGTTATTTCTGACAAATGAATTTGAGTGCAAATTATTGTAAAAAACTGAGAGTGTCTCTCCTAGGATTATCTGAAAGAGAAATAAGGACAGCAAGTTAAAGACAATCACTTTAAAAGAAAAGTATTACTCTATTTTTGTTAATATTCAGACAAGCAGCTTCAGAAATTAATTTTTTTATAAACATTAATCTGCAAATTTAAATTTTCCAAGACTCAGCTGTAACAATGTCCAAACTTTAAATGCTTTCATGCAGAAGAAAAATATCCTTTTACCTTACCCTGCTTCATGTTGAATTTATTATTAATGACTTTCAGAATACTTATTAAAACAAATCCTTCTCAAAAATCACATTTACCCATACTACTTAGCATGACTCTAATTAGAGACATTTTTTCCAGTATAACTTTATTCTATGTTGAGTCTTCTTCAACTAATCTTCTGCTGCGCAAAATTTTTCTAAGTTTGTTAGGTTTTTTGTGAAACCAGAAACTATTCTGAAGGGTCTAGACTTTATTTCCAGATGTAAATGGCCAGGTGTTTTAAGAAAGAAATTTCCCATTCCTCAGGAAAATTACATCCTTTGGGGAGAAAAGAAAACTAATATGAGTAGAGAAAGACAGTATTAGTGAGGTTTTTCTAAGGACTTTTCCCCCCTACATTTCCAAGGTACATGCATCAATGTTGGCAAGAAGGATTTGATTCTGTTTTCCTGCAGAAAGTTTTTCCTTACATCAAGTAAAAAACTTCACCCCAGGTAATCTGGATATTGAACCAGATGGTCCCATTTTGTATAGAAAGGTTCAGCTCATACAGATGATCAGATGCATGAGGGACTGTACGTATATATATAAAGTTATCTTTAAAAATCATGTAAAAATTAAATTATGGCTCTGCCCATCCCTTGAGGGTGCCAAGTCCTGGATCCCAGCTAAGCAGAGCTTTGGCGAATGAAGCCATTACTTAGACATGGACACCCAGGCACACAGTAGCTGTCAGAGGCTTTGCACATGAAGGCAAACAGAGAACACCATCAGATGTATGACACTGAAGCTTTACACACTCCATCCATACCAAAAGATGGACTGAAGCAGAGAAACACCAGAACATGGACTACAGCTGAGAAAGCTTTCAGTAAATTACATTCACAATCTACCTAAATCCAGAAAGTAGCCTCTTAAGGAAGATAGCTGAGCACTAATATCACATGACTGGTAAGTAATGAATCCCTTTCAAAGAACATTGCTATAAAACCTGCAAGAAGGTCACTTACCTCAGCTGAGGTAACAACTCACTCTCACTGAGCACTGAGTAAAGGACACCAACATTTGCTTTTACCATCTGACTATGAAGCAATCTTGACAGAAAAGCCTGATTTCACAACTAAAAGATGGTCCCTGGTGTTGCAAACATAATTTTGTTAGCTAAACGTTCATACAGGCTCAAATGGAAATTGGATTAATTCAAAGAAAATACATCTGTTAAAAATTACTATATTCAGTGGAGCCTCTTCTGAGTCAGGAAGTCCCTGAGCCGCAAATGGCTGGTAGTCAAGCACTGAGGGCAAAACATCAATCTCTCTTTGCTCTATTCTGTTCTTCTTCACTTGTCTGTTTTAACTGCTCTAGAAATGAAATAAGATATATGGGCTTCAGTTGAGACTAAGCACTGATGCTCTTAGGTAATATTGACTATCAACGATAGTAACAGTGTGAAAAAAAAATATAGTCCTATCTTAAATGGCAGGATCTTTAGCATAAACTACTTGCCAGTTAATAGAACACACAAAACTCCTCAAAATTTCATCTGCTCCAGAACTATTTCTGTAAGTTTTTGAAGCAGCTTTTCTAAGAACAGGGAAACCAGGTAAGCCACAATTTCAATTCTCAGCCCATGTTTCTACAGTTACAAAAAGAATTCCACCCAAGAGCAAGCAAGCAGCAAGTTGACCTTTATGCTGGAACCTCGATTAAAAAGTCCGTGTAGTCCTTATACAAGACAGAGTTAGATTGCCACAATATCCCTCCTGACTGTAACCTACTAGCCCAGAGAAACAGTTGGTCAATACTGAGGTTTACATCTTGCTGCACCTTCTCAGTTTTGATTTCTAAAATGTACTTGGATAAATATTTATTCACCTAAAAATCTTATTTGGTATAAAAGAGTTTTATCTCTGCTCAAAGTGTGGCTCTGATGGGCTTGGATGTCACCCAACAGATTTATAAGTGGAGACTAAAGCTTTTTAGCATATCTGGACAGGGATCTTGAGGCCTCTGTTGAAGGGCCATTATCAGAACATCAGATTTAAGACATTAAATGGTTAACTGAAGAGGTCCAACTGTCTACTGTGCTCACAAGGACATGCATCCACGACTTTTTGCCCCAGGACTGGTATTCTTCCAGAGGCCATTTGCACTAAATGTAGCTCAAAGAAAGCTGCTGTTTTCTGCAAGGCTAAGGAATTTCACTATCTTATTCTGGTTCAGACAAGCCACCAGAGGTAGCAGCAGACAGGGTAATAGCAGGACCTCAACTTTTGTCCATACATATAATTAAATATTAAGGGTAGAGAGTCACTATATGCTTGAGACAGTTCAGTTGAGCTAGGAGCTGTGGTCAAAGAGAGATTCCAAGTTTGTAGTTGCAGAGGCAATCTCTCCAGCTCTTTGATCTGGTGTGAAGAAGAGGGAGAGAGAGCAGTACTGTGTTTTCAGCCAGGTTAGGTGCAGTGTGAATGTGAGCCCCTGCAGTAATATAAACACAAACAAGCCCAGTGTTTTATCCTGACTTTCAGGGAAATAAATAGGAAAAAACTCCCTGGCTACTTATTCTTTTTATTCCATTTATGCTTTTAATAAGATCTGATTGGAAGCCATAATGTTTTTCTATTAAATAGCTTAGCATCTGTTGTTACACTTCTACACACAGAAGTATTCTCAATGACTTTGTAGTAGATAAAATGCTGATTTAATAAGTCATGCACATCCCTATTCTGAAAGTAGCAGGTCCCAAAATAAAAAGACTTGAGACAGTCACAACACATTATTAGTGTTATTCTTTAACAAAATGGTAAGGAAAGAAATTTTTCTGTCAGACTATAGAGTTAAGCCACCATATTTCCAAGGTTCTAAGGTATTGTTTTTCTGTTCTGTAATTCTAGTTGTTTGACCTCAACTAAAGCAAACCTTTTAGTTATTCTTGCCAGAACATCATTTCTACTGCTTTTAGCACCTGGCCTAAGGACTTGTTTGTGAGATTGAGACATCTTATAGAATATCGTTTTAGAAGTCTGATTAACAGATTGCCCCTCCTCCCACTTCCCCACCCCCACTGAAATCAAAAGCAATGAAGAAAAGTTGAACTTACAACAATTATACTGAAAGGAATAATTATTCCTGCTAAAAACTTATAAGATATGGTGTCCTCTTTGTATGGATACCGGATGGATTCATCACTACAGAAAACTCCTCTCTGGAAGGGGGTACGTCGTGAACTGAGAATTGCAAAAGGCAAGCCAGCTGGCAAAAAGGAATACAAAATACATTACAAAAGCAAAACAAACTCTGGTGCTGATTATACCCCAGCATTTCCAAAGAGAAGTGCATAAAGAGGAACAGGCATGCAGAAAGTTAGGTTATGCACTTCCCTTGGCCAATGACTACTGCCTTGATTTTGCAGCTCCCAGGAAGTATTGCTGAATGAAGGAGAGCAGGGCAGAATTCCTCTCACCTTCATGTTTGCAGCACATCAAGTATGGAAGCAGGCCAAAACTGTGACTGAGTAAACAGCTCAGTGACAACCACCAAATTGCTCAATCTGCTGCTACTGTCACAGTTATTGAATATTTCTTTATATTCCAGTGAGCAACAGTTGCCCCTGTATACCTTCTCTGGACAGCTTTACAAGCCAGAAGAGCATAAATTAAATTTCATGAAAGCAGAAAAGAGGTGCTTCTCAGGGAGTGCAAGTGCAGAGGGAGTTTTTGGGAATATGGAAAAAAGGAGATGACACATGCATGCGATCCCCTCACTTCCACACACACTGGACAGCTCCCTAGAAAACATCACTGCACAAGCCCTATGGCCTCAGGGCATGGGGATTTTATTCCCCTCTCTTCCAAAGAGGATGCCTTTGGCTCAATCTAATATCAACAGGACACAACACTAAGACATGCATGCTATTGCACATCAAGATACCCATACCATGTACCAAAATATTTGAATGGCAAAGTTTTTTTTATAGAAAGCTCAAAATAAGATATGAATCACCACAAAGTAAGAGAATCAAATTTCTAAGTCCTGTTCCTCCATCTCTGACACACACACAACATTTGCACAATCTGTGTACAGAGATAAATAGTCTCAGAAAGAAGTAGTTGTATGGAAAAAAGAAGTGGGCGACTACCAAGAATGTTCAACAAAACAATAAATAATCATCTTTAACTTAGCAATGAACAGCCCAGTGTCATAAAAGCCCCTGATTTTGTGCTCAGAATTCAGCAGTGCTGCACATAAAATGCATACCACTTTAGAGTTAGACAACCAAAATTATTTGGGGGAGACATCCCTATCTACCAATAAGGGATCAGAAAGATAAAAACAGCCTCCACCCTTCCTTCACGCCAGTGAAAGATGCTGCTGTATTCTCAGTTCTCTCAACTGGACCCCTGTGCCAAGGCATAGCCTACCTCTTCCTTTCCACATACACAGCTAGCCCCAACAAGTGTGTACACTTATTACTTACAAAAGTAAAGATGCAAAGAACACAAAAAAAAAGAAAGAATTAAAAAAAGATACCAACCAAGCAGCAAGAGAACCGTTAGGGAAGAGAGCTAGGATCCTTTTCAACTCTCTTCACCCTTTGTTTTCACCCTTGAGGTCCTCCAAACTAAGCCTGACTCCTGGGACCATAACCAGCGATACTCACTGTGGCTTCACCAATGATTTGCTATCAGTTTTGTTCTTCACACCATCAAGTGTTTAAATGAATCCTTCAGTTCAAAAACAGGCACAGAAGAACAAATAACAAACTAATGGCTCGTAAGTGAAAATTCCCTTGAAGTGAACTCTGATGAATCACACAGCTTTATTCCACAACCTAGCAGCTACAGGCTCACCATATGGGCCAATGAATTCCAGCTAGCCTGTCATAAAGAATCATGTACCTTCTGTACTGTTACAGTCATAAAACCAATAGTATGCAAAACCTCCCCTCAAAGTGGCAGAAAAAAGCCACTGTCATTGTCAAGAAGGGTTGTTTCCAGTTCCATGCCAGCAGGACTTACAACTGACCTAGCTCTGGAAGCCATCCAAGTACACTAACAAAGCAGAAGGACAGCAGGATGAGCTAAGAGCCAAGCCAGAGACTCATCAAAACACTGCACTATTCAGACATCAGCCAGCACAGGGCCCTTGAGCAGGATTCTGCGGTACAGTGCAAAAACAGAGCCTTTCCTACCAGTAAAAAAAATCCCTCTTTTAATAGGAAGAATGGGAGGGTTTTGAAAAATGCTGCAGCCCGGACTTCATTTCTGCCCTTCCCTTACGTTGGTATTGTGACAAATGTCATGATATATCATCAGTTGTTTAGTATTTAGCTGACTTGAGTAAGGGAGGAGGCAGAAACATGTGCAGCCATCATGAGGGAAGGTGACTTATCAACATAATGCCATGGTGTTTCCAACACCATTTATTCTGTAAGATAGGTATGGAATGAAAACTTCATCCTTTGCCCTGCACATCAAGATTCATAGTGACATCAAGATTCAAGACTGTGCATTTGAGAAAAATGTATTCTTTAGATCTCCAAAACTAGAGAATTAGGCATACACAGATGATAGTTTCTTTACCATGTTTACTTCTTTAGAGTAGTTAGTTTGGATTATCATCATAAAGCAGTTGTTCCCAAAATTAGTTCACCCTAAAAGAAACACTTATCACAGCTTCAGCACACTGCCACAAATACTTGTGATTACAGTTAGGTAGCATCACTGACATATCAGGAGCTCTGCATCATCCTTTTTCAAGACCTGCTCTGTGAATAATGGAGTCATGGTGGGTTACTCCTCATTTCCTCTTACCCACTCCTGAATATTTCAGCTTCTCAAGATGAAAGACTGAAAATTTTCAGAGCGATGGGGTTACTCACACGGCTGGGGAGAGAGGGGGGAGCTTTTTTAAATGTAATTGCCAGTTGCTAAATCAGAAATGGAAAGCAGTGGTACATGGATCATGGGAATGAAGTCCCTTGTGCGGTGCTATGTGCTTTTCCATGCAAAATGAAGCTGTTTGATGTGTGTGTGCATGTTCACTCTTCAGCAATATTGAGATTATTATGTAATTACCCTGTAATTGCTCACATCATTTTCCTGTATTCAGATCATGCAAACAAAATAGCAAACAACTCAAGGTTTGTTTTTGTTTTGCTTTGTAAGCAAGTATGAACCAGCTAAAATCAAGTTATTAAAATGTCTTCTCTTTCATAATTTCTTTACATCTCCTTTACTCTGAGTCTTAAAGTATTAGGTATCTAGTAACCATTAAGTTACCATTAAGCAATCATTAATTGGAAGAGCTATGCACTGAAAAAAAGTTAAAAACAGCTTATATAAAAGTTAAAAAAAACCCTAAAAATGCTTATATAATGAATGTCATGAAGTGTTTCTTCAGTCTCCTCCAAGTGCAGAATAAATTTAAGAAGTAATTCCACCAGTCATTTGTCTTACTGTTGTTCTAAGCACATTTCAGTGCTGAAAGGAGACATGCTCCATGAAAGCTTGAGAGAAAAGTTTAAAGTTCTAAAATACAGATTACAATAAAACTGATCAGATTAACTTTACACTGTTAAACTAAACTGAAGTCACAGAACTACAACATTTGTAATTTACCTTTTGTTCAACCCAAGGCAACCATAAGCCTGAAAAGCCTTTTGACGTCTTTTTGGTTAAAATACTTTCCAATGTCAATATCTAATCCCTCATTATATATGCTCCCTAATCCCTATATCCTCCATATAGCTGGTTTAATTTACTACTTTAAAACACCTGTGGATTGGCTTCACTATTAGTAGCTGATAGAAGGGAGGAGAAAAGTAGAAATCAAACCAGAGGGGGAGCAACTGGTTTCTGGCAAGTGAAACCATTAAGAGAAACTTTCCACAGTACTTTACTTTGTTCTGTTCTATGGATCAGCAAAATCTGGTTTTGTGGGATTTCAAGGTGTTTTAATTTCTAAAAATCAAAATTATGTCAAATATATAGCTTAAATACTTACTGCAATGACAGTCTCTCTTGCTTTAAGACAATAAAGAGGCAAAAAAATAGTTTGGCTTTTTCATTAGTATAAGCAGGATAAAAAAGCAGATGAACTGACCTAAGTGATAGAGGCAAAGCCTCTCAGTATAGCAAGTACAATAGCAGGGTTTCCCTATAGTTGTGATAGACATGTTACTTTTTCACCCTGACAAATATCACGATTTCAGAAGACAAGAATAAGTTTTCACATTACAATAGCAATTTCCTAAGCATGAAAGTTCCTGGTACAGGAAGACTGGATAAAACTGAAGATATCAAATGATACTTGTCTTCATAATGGTACAACTATCACTAACGTAAATTTCTAATTTCACAGATACAACAGTAATACAAGGGGGCAGCACACTTTGACAGAAGATTTATCCAAAAAAACATCTAAAGTAGTTTCTCAGGAAAAAGTAGCAAGGATTCAACACCAGTTCACTGTGAAAAGAAATCCTGTCCATGTGTCACGGTCACACTGTCACAGTAAGTTAAAAGAAAGCTTCTACAAATATCTGTTTTGCTCCTGAACAAGCTCCAAATTCTAAAGGCAGAGTTCGGCACATTAAAATAGAGAATTAGTAAAAATTAGTTGGGGTCAGTTTTACCTGAAAGCTGAAGAAATTGAGGAGTTTAAGTATTCCTTTTACATAGTAAGTGGAGCAAAGGAGCAGTAAAGGCTCTCTACCGAATACTCCCCATATGACAACACCAAAACGCATCCCTGATGTACACCTCATCTTCTAAGTCAATTGTAACACAGTGAAGAAATTGCCTAAAGGGAAAATGGCAACACGTATGTGAAGAGAAATTATAAGGTTGGGAAGAGGTTACCAGTAGGGTAATCTCAAGGATAAAGCCAACAAGTCAGTGTTATGCAGTGCCTATGCATCCTTAATGAATAACTAGCAGATGTACTGCTGACAGAGCTTGCAATTCTTTGATACAGTAGAAGATCAAGGGCAGCCAGTTCTGCCAGCAAAACAACTCAAAGACTGAAGCAAGAGCACAGGTGGGGATTTGTGCAGTAATAAGTTGAGAGTCATGCACTTGGATATTCAACAACTCTGTTGAGCTGGGAGCTTGTCAGTTCAAAATAGCAGGGGGAAAATAATATCTGCTTCCTGTGGCTTTTGTACATCAGTGTGTGACCATTAGACAAGTCGTTCCAAAGGCATTAAACACTCTTAACCAGCTGACAAAAATTTCTTCTGAAACCATACTCATCAGAATTGGCAAACACATTTGATTTCAATTCATCTATCCTAAACGCAGACAGAAAAGGACTGCTAGGGTACAGTCTTCATCTCAAAAACGAGAAGAGTTTGGTTTTGCATAGTTCAGTAGAATCCAAGGGCTGTAAATCAGCCAATTGCATAGGCTGATATCAGAAAAAAAAGAGCAATACTAATCCAACAAGCAACCAAGAATTAAGGAATTACAGACACAGTTGGTAATAAAGATATAGGGAGAAATATAGGCTTCTGAAATGTTTCAATCAGAATATAAGAGGTAGAAACACAAGTAGCTCAACTGGTAAGACTAAGTATTTTAAGCAATTATAATACACTTGTCCAAAAGTCTGACTCATACAGCATAATGGATTAGATTTCCTCACAAAGTGGAGTGATTTCTGACTGATTATGTTAGAGTTTTTTTCCATAAATATCTCAGGTCTATTTCTTTCCAAATTTCTAATCTTGATTAGGTTTCTTCACTGTTACTGGGCACAAAGTTGATTGTTCCACAGACCTAAAAGTTGACCATTATCACTCTAAAGAGAGAACATCAGATTATACACGTTCCTCAAGTTGTCCTTTCCAATCTCCTCAGGAAGGATATCCCTTGACACCTACCCCCTATTTCACCAGCTATATTACTGCCATCTTTTCTATCTATTGCTCTGAGTTACCTACTTTGCTGTCTCACTGCACATACTCTCCTCCAGGGCATTTATGACTATACAGAACAGGGCAAACACCTGGAGAGCTCTACTTGACACCTTCCTCCCTTACAAAGGTCAGGGAGTACTAATTCCTACTGTCCACTTCTCAGAGTCCAATGAATTATGTATACATTTAAGGATTCCTTATCTAATCCCGTGACTGTTTAGTTTCTTAAGATTTTGGTGAAGTAATAACTTGAATATACAGATCTAATTAATGAGATTTTCTTTAAAAATGCTGCCTTTATCCTGAGTACTCTATCTTCCTAATGTATCAAAGGGATTAGGATGAGAATAGATATGACTGACACCAAGAAACAGGAGGTATGTTTCTGACAGATTATGAAGCTCAGCAACATTGCCCAAAAAGGTCTTCAATGTCATAAATACACCAAAAAACAATGAAGATAACACACTATCTTTTTCTGAAGGTTTACCAGGTTAAGAGGCAGAGCATAAAAAAATTACTTATAAGCAACCTGAAACCTAAAAGTTAAGTTGAAATCCACTCTCGTATAAAACAGCAGGTTTAATTTCAACTAGTTGCAAAACTATCAGAGGGGTACATAAAGCTTTGACACTGCTGAAAAAAATGAAGATTACATGTACCAAACAGTCTTCAATAAATTAGTCCCCTGATTTATTAGTCTCTACCACAGCAGTAACTACACTTGTCCCTGAAGCCAAATTAGCCCAATAAGTGCTAATTTTGGTTAATCAACTAGGTGCTGTCAATCAAAGTTTCCCTGCAAAATTAATCTCTTTCACAGGCAGAGTACAAAAGATTAGTTTCTTTTGCCAGAAAAGAAATCAGGAAATTGCCTCCCAAGTATAACTGTGCTAATCTGTAGGAGCAGAAAGTTTTGGTCAGAACACTGGTATAAGGAGACACTGCCAGAAACATTAAGCCTAATGTCTAATAGGTTAAAGCTGGCACAGGAGCAAAGCTATGGAGGTCCCCTTTGAGAAGGCATCAAGATACTTTAGACATTAGTTTTTGCCAAAACAAATTTAGGAATGTTTTGGTTTTGCCTTTTGTTTGTTTGTTTTGTTTAAACTAGTTAGAAATCAATGTGACCTGACTACCTAGATATCTTTTGGATGTGTTGACGGTGGAGAAATTAAGTCCTACAGGCTCATCATGTTCTCTCTCAAACAAATCCCAAACAGCAGAGGTCATCCCAGAGAAGTGACTTAATCAAAATACCATTTACTAACAAACACTTCCCCTGTCAGGAACATCAGCATTTGCATTACCTGTTTTGGTAGCAGCAAGTTGTGGCAAACTACTTAGTTTCCCAGGAACTCAGTGCACTACTTTGACTGAGTTAGAAGACCTGACACACAACAGTCCATCATATAACAGAAACCCACCAGTGGTTTATGAACATTCAGCTCCCAAACTGAGCTGCCAGGCAAAGTTTTGGCAGGGAACTGCAGAAACCCTTTTCAGAACTTAGTACAGGGAGCAGACGAAACTCTTAACTCTCAAGTTGCTCTGTTGTTCTGCTCCTCTGGCAAAAAAGTTGTTTCAGAGGTTTCCCTTGCTCTGTGCTTCTCCCTCCCCTACTCTCACCTATTCAAATCTAAGAGAACCTGCATGAGTGTCACTGAAGGTAGCAGTTTGAAGAAACAAGATGACTGGAGGAAGAAAAAAAACAACTTGGAGGTGAAGTCACCAGAAAAGACCAACTGAATGAGACATCTACAAATAGACATGGTTGGACCTCACCGAAAGAGAAAGACTGACATTAATTTGTCAATTATACTTGAAAAATCTGGTCTCATGCAGACAGCTAAAAACCAAAAATGCCAGACCAAGTACATTTGAAAATATTCCCAGAGTTGCAATCTATGGACACTAGCCTCTAACTGGTCATGACCCTTAAATTATACAGAGTTATTTTCTAAACATCTCTATGAAGACTTGGGAAGACAGAAGTATCAGAATGCTCTTCCTGCATTCTTTACGTGTCAGATATCATGGATAAGTGCCGCTCTGGACACTGGCCTAGCCATCTAGACAGACTAATTTTTCCAGAGCACTACCAAGGCTTGTTTGATCCTAAATCTCAGAAAATTCTATATACAAAAATTGTGCTTCCCATCAAAATAGAACAATTTGGAAAACTGAGATGCAACATACTATGAAGTGGCACTTGGAAAAGAATAAACATGAATTTCTTTCCCAGACACTATTTCCTGATAAAAGGTGGCAATGGTATCAGGAAGGGTTCAGAGCCATAAGCAGAATTATGATCTCTACGAATATTATTTTAATTTTTAATTTTTTTTTAAGATTCCCAAGAGTTTCTAACACATCTTGTAAATCTCCATAAAATGTCACCTAAACAAATCCATGTTCATGTAGTCGAGTTTCTTTTATGCACAGAGAGAGGCTTAATAATAAAATACCTATGCAGGCTTTGGGGTGTTGGAGGTTTTTTTGTTTGTCTGGTTTTTGGTTTTGTTTTTTTTCTCTTTTGAAGCTATTTTATATACCACTGTGGCCTACCCTTTCAACTTAACCAAACAAGATCTTTTATTATTATTATATAGCAAGATGTTCAGGCCACTTCCTACTACACTTTTAAGACAAGCAAGGTGATAGAGCAGTAAGGGGCATGTGCATAAAAATACTTTGAGCATTTCGGCTTATATTTCATTAGGTTTTAGGGACTAAGATCTAAATAAGCAAACAGCAATACCTGTACATTATTAAATGCTAAGGCTGTAATCACTGTACTACTCAATTAACTATTTTTTTCCACATTGCAGATGATTCTTTTTGCTTCCCTTAGATTTCTACCACAAGTTTTTCTCTCTCACAATGTGACAGATTGTAAGAGAGGTGTTAAGTCCAGCTATTTAGGAACAAGTATCATGTTTGAGGGGAAAAAAGTTTGCACAAAAGTGCAATTGATAGACTTTTTACATAGTATTAGACCAAATTTTTACCATCTTTTACTAGTTCCTTCATTGAGAGATCTGTTCCTTTCAGAAGTCTCGTGTCAGGACAACTTTTTTTACTGGATGTAGGATAATCAGTGTTGTTGCCCAATAATCTTTCATGAGTGAGCTGTGTCACTGGTGAGGATATTGAGTCTGGAACACACTACTTCCAAAAACTTAAACTGCCTGGGAAAAAGGTCTCAAGTCTTGATTGAATCATACCAAAACAAAAAACAAGTCTGGATGTCAGATTCCCAGACTGATTAACTTTCCCTTCCATTTTGAATAAAGGCAAGCTTAGAGACAGAAACCATTGAACAGGAACCTACTTTCAACTCAGGAAGTTGTAATATCCCAAATGTCATTCTCTCTAGCTCCACACCTTACCCTAGTCCTTAGTTTCCAGTAGCCACGGAAGATTTTTCATGTCTTGCATGAGACTAAAGAGCTCTCTAAATTTAAAATGCAGATTAAGAAAGCCAGGTTAGAATGTTAACTACAGAGAGCAATTGCTTTAAGTTTTGTAAAATATTCAGACTGAAAAGCAAATGATCTGGCTAGGCTGTACTGTAACAGAACTAAAAGTGCTTTAGAATTTTTTCTTAAATCTCTCAGCATGGAGACTAGAAGTGATTGTTCCAATTATATACTCCAGGCCCCAGCACAAAGTCAGGCAATGAAAATTCACTGCGTGACCCCTACGAAAGTATCATAGCAGCAAAATATCAGAATAGACTGCAATCACTGACACATCTAATTCTAAGTTGTAACTACAAAGGTTATCTAAAATTATAGTCCATACTGTTCTTTAAGTATTGAGATTTAAGTGAATTAGCTCTAAGTCAGATGTTTCTCCACCGCTTTAGAGCCAGAAAAAAAACCCCACTCTTAATTGACTTTATATTACATTAACAACTTCTTGAAATGGAAGATAAGATATCAAGCAACTCAACAGATTATCAAACTGGAACTGGAACACCTATTTCAAAGTCCAAAAGTGCACAGAGGTACAACTGTTAGCTCACCAGTACACTTAACAATTAAAGTACAAAGGAAACCCACTGGAAAAGAAATTTTCCCAAAGGTATGTTGAGGATGTATATACTTGTCAAAATTACAAACTTCAGACTACTTTCTTTAATAGTGAAACTATACTAGTGTTGTTGTGTCAACCTTCAATTTACTGCACAGGCCTAATGCAAGCTTTAATGAATAAGGATTTAAGGGAAAACTAGAGTAGTGCATGTAGAGGTTCTGCAGGTATCTGTTTACCTGTTTTAAATGACTGCTTCCATCCTTAAACCACTTCATATAGTTCTTACTAATCAATTTAGCTTATACATTTATCAGATGAAACATTATCATCATCTTTCATATGGCTTGGTCAACCACCACAAGCAGAAATAAGATGCAGTTTCAGGTTCAAGACTATTCTGCACAGTTAAACTTTGGTTCTCTAAGTCATATCAAAATCTTACTAAAAACTGGGATACAAGCAGGCTTCAAATATTATTAGAAAAACCTAGAGAAGAATAAAATTGTTCTTTGTCAAAATCATGTGCTCTTGAAAACACTGAGCCTCTTTTCTACAAGCAGTTAGATTTTCAGTCTCTGTATCCCATTTTGAAGGGTTTAAAGAGTCATCACATTACTTTTAAACCTAATAAAACCCACTGAGTCAAAATTAGATTTATATCCGTAGAAAGTATATGGAAACAACAGTCACTATTTATAGGTATGTGCACTCCAGTATAGTACTAAGTTTTAATATTACAGGTGTTCAAGTTAACAGACTAACCCATTCTGAGCAAGAGATGCGTTTATACCATAACATTTTGGAAGCCATTTTACTCTCCAATGATCAAAGCCTAGACTAATACATTTTTTCTGCTCCTAAAACAAATAAAATTAGCAACTCTAGCAGTTAGAGATTAGTTCCAGATTTTCTGTGCAAACAAAGCAATAGCACCTTTCACATGCATATGACTATACATACATGGGATTTTGCCTATATAGACTGTCTTCAAAGCACAGTTACAGTTCTGAGCTCTAGGAAGGCATACACTTTACTCCCATCACCAATGCTCCCTATATATTAGCTACTTACAGAGAAAATGGGCAGGGTGAACCCCACTGTGTAGAGGACAGTGGATGTGATGGTACTGTCATGGAACGGATACTTGATGCTGTCATCATTACAGAAAAAGCCTCTCTGATACGGTTTTATTTTGGCCAAGTTTAGAACACCAAGGGGTAAGCCAGCTGTTGGGGGAGGAAAACAAAAAACAAAAACAAGAAATACATGTGGTTAAATAAAAAAAAAAAAGTCACTTTTAAACATGCATGGAGGAGGCTACCAAACATGCATAACTCAAATTTCCTAAGTATCATGCAATGCACACACTTACCTAATCCTGTTTATAAAAATTTATCTCTTTTAGAAGCCTATTTCAGAAGGACTCTGAGGTTGTTCACAGACAGAGTTCAAAGTCCTTTCATCATTAAGGTCAGTTGCCACACGCTAAACCAAGATTACACTCAAGAAAAAGTATTTGCCACTCACACAACTAAATAGTTATTGAGGGCAGGCTGCCTGTTGTTTCCCCTCCTTTCCCACCACCCCACTACCTTGACTTATATCTGAATTACCGGCCTTGTTCTGTACACTATAATCTGATCAGTGTTTACAGATACCAAGACAAAAAATACACACAGATTTTGCCATAATTACAGAGTTAAAGATTTCATGCAAGTAGTTTTCATGCAGGTAAGGAGTACAAGAGAACTGCAGAGACACCAATGGGAAATATAGACACTGGTGTGACTGGACTGTATCTCTTGGTAATGAGATTTATACCTTAAGAATTTACATTTACACAGCTTTTGTACACTTTGGAAGACTTCTGCATGAAAATGTCTAAGTTATTAACATGAAAACTGAGACTTGGGTACAAATTATAACTCTCAGAACTTACACTGAGTGTAAGTGTGACATATTACCTATTCCCTCTCTTATGAGTTCACTTGCACTATACTGACAGTCATGTCAAAGAAGCCATCAAGGCTTCTGACAGCATTTGACCAAATACCACCATGCCCACTCCCCCGCTTCCCTTTGATCTATTGAGCAAGAACTAGACTAACAGTGGACAAATAAGGTAATGCTGTAAGAGCTGCAAAATCCTGAAACAAAACAAAAAGTAGATTTTGGTTTAAAACAAGGAAAAAAGGGCAAACTAAACTTTATATTTTCCGTAACGTTCATGTAATATGCAGGTAGATGGTCTATATGTAAATCAGAGGGTAAGTGCAATTACTGACACAGAAAAGACTAGTCAGGATAAAAAAAAAAAAAACGCATTTCAAAGAAGTTAATATGATGAGTGATTGCTTTGATTTCTGGTGACACTTGTTGACTACAAGGTAAGTAGCTTAAAGGGGTTTTAAATAAGCTTATTCCTATATACTTCATTAGAAGAAAAGATATCAAGAGAGAAACAGTAGGAACAGAGTGATAAGTCCTGGACCCTTCTCTGGGCTGCTAAGTTGCAATGCAAAGGCTTGTGAAGTGCATATTGAAACTGTATGTGTTTGGTAATACTCCAGGCTTTCAACTCCTCTTCTAATAAAATTGCTATGGTCACAGAAAGCAATTTGGGAGGAATTTAAATCCTCTTATGGAGCAGAGCAAAATTTTTTTCCACAAAACATCTGAAATATGAAGAACTGTCCATACTTACTGATGCTTACCATCCCATATAAAAAAACATACAAAAATGCAAATAGCACTATGCTCACTTGACTTTAAGCACAAAGTTTTTCATTAAGTAGCACGATATACCATCAAATCAACTGCATCTCAAAGGTCTCCCTCCTTCCTTCCTCTGCTTTAATGATTGAGAAGAGAGCTAAAGCTTGACAGGTGGTAGAAGCAGACAAAACAGAATTGCAGCCCTTCAAATATGAAGGGGGCCACACTGAAGAACTCACGTCAAAATTCCTCCAGCTGTATGCTCATGTGCCTGGAGACAACTTTCAGCTACACTCAAGGCCACTGCAAGATTCCACTAACATAACTCAGTCAGTCTTCCCTATGTTTGTCTCTGCTACTGCACACTCAGCACCAAAATGATGGAGTGGTAAAGCCATTACCTAATTGATACAATCCTATCTTCTCAAAAAGGTCACCTGATTTTCACAGGCAGAAATATCCTCATGCTTAACTTAAGCAGCAGCTTGTGTTTTGCAGAACTGGACTACTTAGACATAAATACCTGTTTTCCAAGAAAAGATACTACAACCTAACATCAAGAATTTTTCTGTTTTGTTCAATTGCATTTTCAGCCTTCCAGTTCAACATTTGAGCCAACATTGCTGGTTTTACAGTAAGGTTTTGAGGTGGTTTGTTTTGGGTTTTTTTCTAGGTTTAACTTCACGAAGGTTGGCCATTTCATTTTTACCAGCTGCTGAAATACGTTCTCTAAGAGCTCCAGTTCAGAAACTACATGGCATGCAATTCACATGCAAATATGACAAAGAGTACTTAGCTCAAAAATTCCAAATTTCTTGCCACCAAAGTACACAGAATCATGAGTCATGTGGGTTTTTTTCAAGGAGAGCAATTACATGAGTGTACACGAAAAAGGAAGGTACCCTCAGTTTGACAACTGTTTTAAGGCAGTTTTTTTAAGCCTACCAGCAAAAGTTTGAATATGAAGGGAGAATTGCTCACTTTGTAACCTAGGTAAGGCAGAATTTCAAGGACTTATTTTTTTTTAATTAGGGATAATTCCTGCCAGTAAGAGCTATGCGCTCAGTCTTCATTAAACAGATGAAAGGAACTCAAGATTTAATTTTTTTTCTTCTTCATGTGAAATCTGTTTATAAAACTGTTTTGTGAGAACTTTTACGTAGTTATACTGATTTACTACTGCCTATACATTTAAATATGTCTTCATACATTTTTGTTCTTTTCTATATCTATTTCACTGAAAGAAAAGGATGCACCTTTTTGTTAAATCAGATTGATCTGTCTACCTTATACAGTACTTAGAAAGTAGATTTAAAGTGTGTTTTTACTTTCAACAATGAGATTCTGGGAAGAGGAAAAAGGAAAAGCAGCAAATAAAGAAGTCAGATGAGGACAATTTCAATAAGATTGCAAAATTAATTTGCATAGGCTATAGTAAAAGAGTAGGAAAAAAAGGAAGTTGGTTACATATCTTACACTGCCCACTTCCATTTTTTTTCATTACTTTTAGGAGTTCCTATGGCAATCCAAATGATGTACTGCTTTCCAGCAATGGAATAGAAGACTTTATGAAATGGTATTTAGTTGATCATTAACCTATCCCAAACAGTAGTTTACTATTGTTCATTTTACAGGGAGAGAAGACAACAAGTAATACATGTAAGCAAACAGTCCTGAAGTTTTCACTGGAAGAGGAAAAAGAAAAAAACCCATTACTAATGTACATAACAGGCCAGTATTGGATCAGAAGTGCCAAGCACCTCCACGACCTTTATGCAGGTTGACTGTACACTGAAATTCTGAGAAATGTACATTTGTTCAGTCTCATTAGTTTCTACAAACTGGAGGAAAGATTGACCAAGATCTAGTGCAAGATTACAAGGCTGAAAGGCAATCTTGTAGATCAGCTCTTATTCCTTGTCCTTTTCACAATATGCCTTCTCTTCCTTTTTACCCAGACAGTACCAGCAGTAACCTCCAAGGATGCTCTTCTAGGTAACTTTATACCTTAAAGGATCCTAATGGTTTAGTTGTTATTCATATCCTCTAAAGCATGACAATCAGGTATTAAAAAGCACTATTACTTGAAGTTCTGTATGCTTCAGACTGGAATTTCTCAGATCTGGAGTTTCTCTATTTTTTGTTAAAACTTTTGTAGTTGATCTTATCAAGATACTAGAGACCAACATGTTCTGGGCCAGTTTGCAAGGTAGTAGCAGGAAACAGACAGCAGTCCTCTAATCTAGTTTCTCTCCCTTTTAATTATGCAGAGAAAACAACTTGATCACTCAAGTGCTCTGGAACTATTATAAAATGAGGCATTTCTCCTGTAATGCTCACACAATCAGACTCTAGCTAACCGATAGGCCAGGTTGGATGGTGCTTTAAGCAACCTGGGATAGTGAAAGGTGTCCCTGCCCGTGCAGGGGTATTGTAATGAGATAATCTTTAAGACTTCCTCCACGCAAACTGTCCTATGGTTTTATAACCCTGAAAGCTACAGATGTAGTAACAAAGTTGAACAGGAAAAGAGATTGCAGAGATTTGAAGCTTTCACCTATGAAAGAAAGGTAAAAAAAAACTTCATACACATGAACAAGAACAAAAGCAAACAGGATGGAGGGGGAGAGAAGAAAGGCAAGAATGACGCTTGAATTACTGAGCAGGGATTGCAGGGAAGGAAAGCCTTAAGTTTGGGCTAGACCAGGGCAACATTTGTACAGAGTGAAGTTAAGCTATTTGAAATAGTTACAAAGGGCTATACTGAGTTCACAAGGAGTTTCCAACTCTGATTTGTAGGTTCAAGCCCTGTTGTAATGTACTTTCCATGGAACACCTACAGTAATTCACAGTAATATAAGTAGCCTTAAGGAACTACTTAAATCACATCAGGCGGGACAACATGGCATGACACAAAAGCCTTTGAGGAAGGAAGGAAAGGAAGTCCCTGTGAGAACTGTCCTCCACTCACAAAAAGGGAATGTCAAAAATAAAATACCAATGCCCAAGGGAAGAGGGTGAAGTTGTTTGGTTGGTTGGTTTTTTTCCAAAGGAAGATTGGTTAGTGAAAAGGTGTTTATGTTATATTTTTACTGTTTAAGCCTAAACCAAAAAAAAAAGCATTTAAATTCCAGTTTCTCCCTCAAATGGAAGTGATGGATACCAAACTATCATCTTTTTACCATGTGCGTAACACACCACACTATTCTGATTTGTGGCATTTATCACACTTCTAATTTTAGAGTTAGATGCTTAAGCTTCTTAAGCTGCTTAAGAAGTCAGATTCTGACACTCAGGTGTCCATGTAGCTTTGCTAGCAAGCTACATATTTTCCTTAAACAAGGAAAAAACAGCATTTATAGCTGAATTAGCAACTTTTACAGCAGTTGCATAAATATTTAAGACCAGCAAAGAACATTGTTGTTTTGAAAGGTTTTTGTTGTCTGAAAGGAAAGAAACTCAGGAAGTTTCTAACCATTTCAGTGATACTGTACCACCTATTTCAGAACCAGATGTGGTGCTCACAAAACTCAGCTAAGCTTTCAAGATCAACTCAAGACAACCTAGACTGTCTGGTCCTCCTCCAACTTCTGGCCATCCCCTTCCTTGTCTCAGCATTGGTTTTTCACACCAAGTTTTCCAGAAAGAAAAAGCCCATGAGCACACAACACAGGTTTTTCAGGGGCACTTGGTCATCTGGTTGAGTGCATTACTGTGAGAGCTGGTTCAAAGGACAGATTAGGAACATGTAGCCAATGGTGTGGAAGAAAGGAGAACTAGGACAGCCTGGGACAGATCCGCTTCCACAACTCACGAAATTGTTTCCTGATCAGTGGTGCTTTCTCCCTCACAATTTTAAGTAGTTCCAAGGAATGCACTGTATTTTGTAAACATCCTTTCTTTAACCCAATTGGCCTCATTATCTGTGGAAGCAACTGGATCTCCACTTGAGGCTCTATGCAACCTTAAACTCATGCTGAATTACTGTTTCAGGTTCTCCACAGCACATTAAGACTCCATGCTCCTATTTAGTCCTCTTCATTAAAACAAATGAAGTTCTCTCCATTAAAACAAATGAATATCTAGAAACTAGGAGAAAGGCAGTTACCCCTAAAGAAGACTATGGCATTGATTCTAGCTAGCTTGATTATTAACAAAAGATTTTTCCTCATATTGCAATAAACTCACAAGTAAATGCTAATTACAAGAACCTGTACTAGACTAAGCTGAGACTGAGAAGAATTTTTATGCTTCTCTAAACTTACCTGAAAAATAAGATCAATACATTCTGCACTTGATGTGCTGACATAAAGTCAGCTTCAGCTTTTGTAAACAAATACACAATTTACAGTTAAGGGGTCAAACAGTAATTTGAGCTGTGCTGGAGAAATAACCTCCATACAACACGGCAAATTATGAGCTCAAAACAGATCAGTTACTTTTTACAGCTCACATTTTATTAAACAGGTGATGCTGCTAACCCCACAGACAGATAAATGTCATCATTTCAAGCTAAACCTATACATCTGGCAATCATGACTGAGAGCAAGGGAAAATTTAAGTTCTCCCACTCTCACACTTGTATTTCTGCTTTTAATTTCAGACAGAACAACCATGTTTGCTTTGCTCTTCATTTTTTAATGTACAGTAAGGAAGTATGCAAGAGATTTAAAGAAACTCACGTTAATCTGCTGGAGAGAGTTTAGAAGCATCTGTAAAAGACTGTTCTCTGCAGAAAAGCAGATGTGCTGAAATTCTTTTTCCATGAACAGTCAAGAGAAAGAATCAATACCTCTTGAGACAGGAGGTTCTGAGAACACAAAAAACTACCCAGAGGAAGAACACCTTAAAATAATGAGAAAACATTTAGACTTCTGATACCTAGAGGTAAGGGATGTACAAAAGAAAAATTAGTGCACTATTTATTTTCAGTAGCTGAGATAAGTGGGTAGCTCACAACCTAACTCCTATCCACTTTAAGAACTTTATCTCACTTTTCTACACTAAGGAATGCAAAGCATTTCTAATACCAGCACACTGATTGTTCTGATAACACCAGAAGCTGTGATAGGCTTCAGTAAACAGGATATATGTATTTAAAAGCATGCACAGCATTCTCATCTCTCCTACTACTCTACTTGCAACTTTATGCTATTATATTTTTATTTTTTCTCTGATCTATGATTTGACTAGCAGAGAAGCCAGATCAGCAACTGAGCAAGTCCCTCAGCACATCTTACACTTTTGGTTGTACCAAGGCAAGGGGGGTGGAGACAACTTCCTCTGAGTTGGAACAGCCTCAACAGACAAGCATGCAATTTCTAGTCTAGTAAATTACTAAGACAGAACTACATCCTATCCCAGTTTCTCTGCATTCAACAGTTTAGTATTACACAAGGGCACTAGCTCAGTCATCTGTATTCCCGACCCATTAAAACAGGTCAAAACACATATAAAAACATTAGCATGGACAAATGTATTCTCCCTTATATCTACATTTCATTCCAAAAAACAGACTTTTAGAAGCTCTACCTGTTACTCTAGAAACCATGCAATTCTCTCTTCCGCAACCACTGAGAGAAGTGCAAATGTGAAACAAAAAAGGCAGAAACAAGACAATAATATATCTTATCCTGCTCTATTGCTTACACAGAGCAACATATTCAGGTCAAGTGAGCCAACTGCAGGTCACAAGCAAAGGCTGTGCCCTGGGCTCTGCTCTGATCAGAGGGAAAGACAGCTGAAGCTAGCCCAGGGATGGACAGACACCTGGAAGTCATTAGCAGTTCACTGAGTGCAGCAGAGGCTAACTGCCCAATTACTGAGAGACCTGACAAAGATTTAAGACCCCCACACTAATAGCTAAAACACACTGGGGGATCAGAGGCAGGGCAGGTGGAAAAGGAGAGGTCAGCAGCTCCTTGTCTTTCAGCGCTGCTCATAAGGTGGGGAAGAATCCAACCAGCTGCAGCCAGAGCAAACAAGAGTGACTTCTCCCACTATAATCCCTCCTGTTTAGGGGAATTAATTAATCACTGCTTGCATTACATGCTCAGCATTATATTTACTGTTAAAGGCTTTGACTGTACTGTCTAAGACCTAAGAAGCCCCCAGATACAAAAGCATGTATAAGCCTCCAAAGATCTAGGTCTTCTACACACCATCTACCTAAATCACTGGGCTTACAGATCAGGAGAGCAACACAGCCAAAGAAACTGAACTGTCAAGGTCAGCTGCTGACAAAACAATGAGGGACTTTTTTCTTTTTACTGCAGGTGACATCAACTTTGAACACCATTTAGGACCACTGCTCATTTAAACCTCAGAAGTTACAACTATTTTTCCATTTTAATCTTGGTTTTGTGGGAGTGCACAGCAAGAGGCTTTCAGAGTATTTCTCATGTTATCTACACACCCTAACTTGAAATACCGTTCAGTTTCAAGAAATGTAATAGGCAATTTGTTGTCAGGAGTGTAAATGATCTTTTTCCGATGAGTTCTACAAGCATAACAATATTTTATTTAAACAGTCTTTAACAAAGTCAGGCCTTACAACAGTAGTGCTAGAGAGGGACTCAGAATTTCCATTACATTGTATACCCTGTCATACACCAGAAAGTTACTTTACACTGTACACACTGCTGCATGCCATCATGTTTAAGACAACAGAACACTTTTTCCATGTGAGACTGAAGTTTGCAGTGCGTAATGATACATTGTGATAACATAAACTCTATCATAAGCTCAATCAAAACACATTTTAAAAGGAAAACTGACAGTACCTTATATATTTTTGAGCCATCAGAGCAGCTGTTTTGTACTGATTCAGAAGACTGCTCAAGAAATCAGTTTAATCAGAACTTGTAAAAAATATTTAAGCAACATAAAGCATAGAAAGTCTTATAGTACTCATGTAATAGAGCAGGTGCTTGCTTTCCAGTTTTTAGTAGAAATTATCAGCACTAGATCTGTGATCTTAGGATTAGATATATCATTTTCTAGTGTTGATGACTGTAGTCTTAAGATTAAAGAAGAGATGGGAAGAATGGTAAGAGTCTGCAAGCAGAAATAGTGACCTTACTTCCATGCCCAGGATCTCCGTTAGCATTAGACCCAGCTGTCATACTGCCTTGGAGTATTTTAACTTAATATTAGTACTGCAGTATAGGCTTACCTAAGAAAGCAGAAGGTGAAGCTGTAACTTTCCTGAGTCAGCAAAACCTACAAAATTCACTCAAGGAAACACTAAGAAAAGCAGACACAGACTATGATGATGACTAAGATGATTTTTGGAATTTAACAGGGAATAGTGTTCCTGACTATTTGCCAGGCTCAATCTCACTGCCTGCCTTCTGTACCCTTTAAAGGTCATATATGCTCCCCATATATGCTTGCTGCACATCAGAAGGTTTCCCTGTTATAATAAGAAGTTTATTCTCTCAGGCCTCTCCACCACTAGCTTCCAAACCAGTCCCTTCAGCTGGTAGTTCACTGCCCTTCTGTACCTTAAAATAAGGCAGATAAATTTAGGTAAGTATGTGTTCCTTACCAACTCAGTACTCCAGTTGCAGAAAATATTGCACCTACTGTTTAGCTTCATTGACTCAGTCATCTAAGACTCAGAACAGAGTTACAGTAATCTGCAGATCTGCAGTAGCAAAATAAAACAGACAAAAATACACTAATATTAATTTGAGGTAAAAATTCCACCTTATTCTAAGAGAGGCAGAAGCTACTTGAGATGCTGAAATTTGATACACAATTCCTTCTACACTTAGGGCAAAACCAGAACATAATTCCTGTTTGGTACAGTTTCCTCCTTCCCTAGGAAATGGATGACATAAAAAATTGTGACCCCTCTCCTATACCAGGGATGGCTAAGTAACAGAATGAATACGTCATGAGATCAAAAAAGCCCCACACAGCCCCTCTGAAAGCTGCATGATTAGCAGTGGCAGCAAAGGGGAGAAGGCACTAAAATCTTGGCTATGTCTAGCAAAACCCATTGTTACATCAGCATGATCACAGAAATAAGGACGCACTGATATTGCTTCTGCATATTTTTGGTTTCATTTAGCAGATTCTGGGTTTATAGATTCCAAGATGGGGGTCCTGAGTTGATATACTTACATTTTTTAATTCAAAATTTAAAAAAGCTTTGCTCTTGTTGCCAGATAGCAAGACACCACATGAAGGAGAGATGCCAAAACTGAGTTGAAGTACAATACAAATAAAACTGAACCTTAACACACTTCTGAGTCAGACTGCTTCTAGGTAACAGCTTTTTAAAGATGAATCTGCAAATAGAGCATCTATAATAGAGCAAGAACAGCCTATTCTTGTACTTGTCATTCAAGTCCTCTAACTCAATGTAATAACAGAGGGCTTGATAAGTGCACTAGACAGTTTCAACATTATCCTTCTATATATCATATTCTGCTAAAGAAGCTTACTTGGATCTATTTCTGGCTTCTATAAGAACAAGCAGTGTTCATTTTTACAGCTGGACCTGACTGTGCAACAAGAATTAACGTACCAGAGAATCTGGGAAAAAGTAGTTTCAAGAACACAACGCAGGTTTATCAGTAGATAGTTTTTAGTTCTGTGCCTTTGATATCAGTCTCATAACTTGAAAAGGAAAATTTCTCCCAGAAAGTGGGTCAACTCATTAGCAGTTGATTTTTAAACAAGAAGAGACAGGCATAAGATCCTTGATATACACAATACAGTTTTCTTCCAGTTTTAAAATTGCAGGATTGAACTACTCTGCCTGTTAAATTGCTCCTGGGTCTACTCACAGGCAGGACTGAGAGGTCTATTACTACAGCTGAAGTGATTAGCTGTTCTAGTGAAAGTCTGCCTGGGGTTGGAACTAGATGATCTTCAAGGGGCCTTCCAACACATGACCATTCTATGATTCTATTATTAGTGTTTCCTGATGTAGTAGTAACTATATAATTCCAAAAACAGTGTCAGAAAGTATCTTAAGGAAATCTTGCTTCCTCAAAACAGTTTTAAATTGTTTTAATTTTCGTCAAAAGTAGTTGTTCACTAGTTATCCATTATCTGAATTTCTAGTATTTGTGAATTTTTCAGTTGTCTTCAGTCAACTATTTTACCTGAATAAAACCCAAGAATTAGGAGCTTCTTTTGCAGGATAGGGGATAAGGAAAAGAAGTGCCATCACCAATCTAAGCAGATACATCAATAAAACAAGGTCATTTTAAAGTCTACTTCTGTGGGTGGATATCTTGCCAATAGGTTTCTATGTAATTCTGTTCAGCAGGTTTGTTTTTTTTTTTTCATTCAAGGTGAGTTTGTTTTAATCCTCTTGGACTAATTATGAAAAGAGGATTGTCAATCACTGGGGATAGTAAACCCATGTCACTTAGAAGGCTACAAAACTCAAATTTTCTTGTCACCAGGTACCTTCAAGAGTTGGGTCATCTCTTTGTGCTACCTGCCTTCCATGGCTCCAGTATAGTCACAAAGAGAAGAATACCACAGCTTTGTTCTCTCATCAGCATCTGGTCAGCAACAGTGGTCCTACACAAAACTGTGCAGTAGCAGACAACCGGGAATCAACTCTTTACTTCCCCCCCACCAGGGCTGTGATTGTGCACCTTCAAACAAAGCTGCCTTCAGTCAGTATGAATTCATACTACCCAACTCTTTAAAACCAGGTCAGTGTGTTGAATCAGCTCAGCACAGCCTTCAAAAGCACCCAAGCAGCTATAGAGGTGATGCAGGACTTTTTCAGTTGTTAAGAGATTAGCTGTTTTATAATTTACTGTAATGTGGTACTTAAATTTTGTACAGAAAATGTCAGAAGCCCCTTCTCTCCCATTCCATTACACAAAGGTCACTGTCCTCACAAAAGCATGCTGCAAGAGCCCTTCTCAGTGCTTAAGGCTAAAAAAAAAAAAAAAAAAAGCAACTGGTAAGGAACCTAAGAGCTGATAAGCATCTTCCTTTATTATGCCAAGAGGAAAGAATATAGAGTTTAAGATTTGGATCTTGGGAAGACACTGGAAGGTGAATTAGGATTCACCCATCGCTGTATAAAGAAAGTGCAAGAACTTCTGGCTTTGAGTTAGGAGTTAGTACAAGATATACTTTAACAGCAAAAGCTGGCAGACCAAGAATCTGACTGCTGACTTTGAACAATGTTCATTAACAAGTTGAGTTCTAACCTAAAGGTTTTTTGTAGGCTTCTGAACAAGAGGGAAGAGAGTCTCTGATGGAGCATCTTCCTTTATAAGGAGAAAATAAAAAGTGAATGTTTCAAAGAAGAAAGCACAGTAGGAGAGGAGAGATTTTCCCAGTTTTAGGTGACAATCAGGTTTCCTATGAACAGAGTATGTCAGTGAGTATCATCTCATGGTACCTAGGGAACAGTGTCACTGAAGACAAACTGCTCTTTCACATATACTTGTAACAATGTATTCATGCACTAGAAAAAGTATTTAGCACCCACATGATGTGGAAAATAAGAATGGTGACACATGTCAGTGAGTCACAAGTAACAGAGGAGGAGGTTTTATTTGAACTAGGGCAATCAGGAAGTGCTAACTCACATAGGAGGCAGCCTTTCTTGACTGAACAGCAACACTGTAATCATCACCAAGACTGCTGCCTTCAGTGACGGCAGGAGTAAACACTCCTAAAAGAAAAGAGCAGCTCCTAAAGCAAAAACGTTGTGCAGGGTGTGCAGTGTGATCCAGCTATCTCACTCACACTGGTCATATACTGCAAAAGCAAACTCACCTGTGCTATATACATGTATCTGCTGTTTAATGTATTACCCTGTATCATAAAATAACCCAGCAGTCTTTAAATAGCAAGCTTCAAGTGATTTAAGCATTTAGTATTTCTGGGTTTAGTCCACATGTCCTTCTGTTTGGAAGGACTAGGAGTCCTTCCCTTACTCAGAAGTAATTTCATGACAAAAAAATAAAAAGACTGACACAGAGCAGCAAGGCAGTAGGAAAGTTTTCAGCTAGGTTCTTGAACCAGCATAGGTTAGGACACAGAGAGGAAGAAAGAAGAAATCTCTACACAAACATAACTAGATTGCACAGCAGCTTTAAATTTCACTGATTCTTTACTTTTTTCAACATATTGCAGAAAAGTGGATCAGAACACAAAGGGATAAATTCTTTAGAAGGCTTTAATTTTTCTGATCTTAGGTTTTACATATTCTTGCATTACACCAGCAATCACATATTGACAAGTACAACTCCCAATTATTTATGATAGCTTGTCAGTAATTGCATAATCAGGCAAGGGACTAAAGGAAAATGTGTTGTATTGCACCCCTGCACTCAATTTAGGCATGAATTTCAACAAGTTCAGGCCAGAAGAAAATCATCCCAGAGTCTAGCGTGACAGAAATGTTTTCATTATGGCTCCAGTCACCATTGCAGAGCTAACTTTAATCTGCACCTTGTCTTAGTGAGATTTTGATCTAAAGATAAATGTATTTAGTAATTCTTTCACTGATTACAGGAATATTACCATGGGTTTCCCAACTTTGTTCTTTAACTATTGTTTACATCCCTTAATGAAAAAGGAGCCTGATTTTTAATCAAAAAATAGACATGTAAGAGTGGCAAGGAGTGTATACATAGTGCCTAATGAAGGCATCACTTGCAAGCTAACTAATTAAGCTAGTCTAATAAGGTGTTATTTTTTGCCTGACAAACTGCAAGTGTAGTGAACCATAAGAACCAAGTCTCAGTATCTTTGAAAAATGGTTTTACTCTTGTCTAGAAATGTCAGTCTCTGCCGTGCTATATAAAATGTCTTTCTATCAGAAAACCAATGAGGGAGAAGTAACAGAAGTATGCAGGAGAAAGAAACCCTGCAGTCCAGGCCACTCATGCTTTCCACTGACAGATGCATCTGACTACTGTTCCCTGGACTGCACAGAGCAAGGGAGCTGTTGTCTGCAGCACTGCAGAGATGAACACGGACATGCAGCAGCACACACCCAGCACTGCAGATCAGCACACAAGGAATGCAGAAACAGCCGCCTCACACTATTTAAGGACAGATACTGCAGAAACCTGCAGCTTCTTTTTTTTTTAGGTTACAGAACAGAAAGCTAGTTTAATGCTGAAACACCAGTGTTATTTTTAGGAGAGGATTACCACACTGATAAGAGGGAAAGAGTTATTATTTTCTCAGAGCACCAAAGACTTCTTTCCCTGAATTCTCTCTCCCTTATTGGGTAATAATGTGGCTGAGGAAGGGAGTTTCCTTAAGGACAATTAAAAGCAACCTAGACTTAAGTTCCAGGCAACCAAACTGATCTCATGGTTTAATGACACATAAAGGGGGAGATGTTTTTCCCTCCTCCTTTTTTCCCCTCCCTGCATGCTTCCTCTTATTCTCTTACCTCAGCTCCATCTTAGGCACTTGTCAGACCTTTCAATAAAACCACTTAAATGACAGGAAAAAAAAAAAAGAAAATCACTGTATAGCTCTTTTCCCCCTTCATTTTCTTTTGAAAAACTTGTGTTGAGAAAGAATATACAAAGAATGGCTTGACTACAACAGGAGCAAGTAAGTCAGACACACAGAGTCATCCGCTCCTGCCGTGAGCTTACGGGTAAGTCAGGTCAATGTAATGTGAAGCTGGTCTTCATAGTGTTTAAACTTCCAGTTTTCTCTTGGAGGCCTCATAGTCTCTGTAGTGTCTAGAGACAGTAGATACCACATTATCCACATCTGCAAGTCACTTTATCTGGGCAGTTACCTTGGTAATTTGAGCAGATATCAAAGTGCACAAGTGGAGGGAAGGGCAGGGAAAAAGTGAGAGTCCACAATCAACAGTAACTATTCTTTTTACAGAAAAAAAAATAATTAAAATAGATTCCCCCATTAGACACACATAAGAACCATGCTCTTCTAAGGGCCTGCCTCAATCACATGGGAGCCAGAGAAAAGAGGAAGAGAATTTGGTCCTACAGCCACTATTTTTCCCATTCCTACACAAATGTATTTTTTTTGCCTCAGGTGCAGTTTCACTAAAACCTGCAACTTGATGCGTTTAGAGCTGCAGGTGTCAAGAGACTTTGTATCACGCACTGCCTGCATTTTTCAGACTATTAGTAGGTAGTAAACAAGCCCAAGGGAAAATAAAAAGCCTGGCAACCCTCCAGCACACTGGGACACCAGATTAGTGCATCTGTGATCCAAATGCTACACAGGGGAGGGCAAGAGAAGGGAAAGGTATGTAAACTGATATTACACTGCAGAGCAAGGTCAAGAATCTACCTTCCAAGGTAACGAAGTAGGGGGCAGAAGTAGGGAGAACCCTCATTCTTTCAGCTAGATGACCCTCAAGTTATGTCTGCTACAGTCCTAATTTGAATATATTTTGTTTTCCTTGATTATTCAAGGTTACTTACAATATGCCCATATGCTTCAAACACAAAGTATATGCAGAGTGCAAAACTTTTGCCTAATTATAAAGATTTTGTAATTACAATTATCAGAACAGACAAAACTGCTTCACTGACCTTAAGGACAGTATGAAAGTTTAGGCCTCACTACAGCATAGCTTCATAAAACTTCTGATCTGCTTAAAGACTGCTCCCACTAGACCACATGGATCCATTATCATTCTGCAAAACCTCTCTCTCATATAACATTAATTCCAAGCAATGCATCATTTATTCTAATTTTGCTCTTTCTTGGCATTTAGCTACAGGTACCACTGCAATTGGAAGCATCTAGCAAGACAAAAATGTTACTTGTTATGTTCATACGAATGCTACAGACATCTTCAGCCAAGAGGGACTTCATGTGCCAGGTCTGAACATCACACTCTGAACATGATGAGAAAGTGCTTAGATTTATTACTTAAGTACTGTCATTGTTTGGCGCAGAAGCCAACATCCAAAACTAACACCTCCTAAGACTGACCAAGAATCACATCTTCAGGTAGTCAGGACACTTCCCAGGCTCCTAAAACCCAGCGGTGCTACAAGTCTTTACAAATGAAGCTGCCCCTTCGCTGATCAGCAACTAACATTACTGCTCTTTACACTGTCATTACATGAAAGGAGAGAGTTAATGCGAATTGACAGGACATGAAGTAGTTTCATTAGAGAGACTGAACTAGGAGAAAGTAAAGTTGGGAAGGCTCTGTTATTAGGGCTGGCCAAAAGAAGCATTGCAGCACTGTGGCAGTGTGCTGTGGCTGTTTCGGTTCAACTCATGGCCATCACCGAGGCATCGTTCTGGCCCGACACCCGTCCCTTTCTGCTGCACACGGACACGAGAGCGCAAACACCGTGCTCTAAGAAATGCCCTAATTCGCTTTCAGCCTTCAGCTACAGCGGTAGCTTACTGCCACCGACACCGCACGCAACTCAACCTTACGGCGAACCTCCGCTCTACAGCCGAGCACCATCGCGTCTGTGCCGGCCCCTGGATGGATGAGGCGGGTTCCCGTGTCATCAGCCCCTTCCAGGACAGCTTCCCGACCCACCTGGGCTAGCAAACATACCCCAGCCAACAGACATCTACCAGACATCCACCTTTCCAGCACTGCCTTTTGCCACAACCGGTTTTCAGCCGACAAAGAAGGTTAGGGAAGGAAGAGTAAGGATATCAGAGAGAAGAGGGAGTTCCAGATGTCAGTGGATAAGCTGCAGCACCTCCCTCCCCGCGAGGCTCTTCCCTTCCCCTCCCGGCTCGGGACAGTAACTGGAACCCCCCCTGGGAGGGCAGAGGCAGGAGGGACGGCAGGGCGGCAGGCAGCGGCGGGAGGAGGCGCGGGGTGGCCGGAGCCCGCTCGGAGATTGCGGGGGGGAGTGGGGGGCGAGCATGCGGTCAGCGCGGTGCCGTGCGGGGGCAGCGCGGCGCTCCTGGGGCGGCCCCCAAGCCCCTCGGCGGCCCCCCGACCTACCCAGCAGCACGCAGAGCACGTCCAGCGCCACGAAGGGCAGCCGCGTCCTGTCAAACATGCTGGCGGCGCCCGGCGGTGACAGCGTCGGCCCGCGCGGCGGGAGCGCGGCAGCAGCACGGAGGGAGGGAGGGAGGGGCTCCAGGCGCGGCGCTGCGACGGAACGTGCCCCCCCCCGCGCTCCCGGCACCGCTAAGGAGCCGCCACCGGTCGCACTGCGCTACTACCGCCGTCACGGCCCCGGCACGGCTTTAAGGCGGCCGGGGGAGGGCGGCGGGGCCGGACTGCAGGGGAGGGCGGGCTGGCGGTGGCTCCTCGGACCCGCCCCGCCCCGCCGGCCCACCCGGCGGCCGCCGCAGCGCCTGGGCCAATCGCGCCGGGGACCGCCCCGGAGAGGAGGGGAAACAATTCGGGCCGCTCCGTGAAGAAGGGAGGAAGGGCAGCCCCCGGAACGCCCCTTGCTCGGCTGCCCGCTGCGGTCGCTCGACGCGGCGGTGGCCCCTCGTCCCCCGAGGGTGGGTGCTCCGCGGTCTGCCCTCACCTTTCGCCCCCAGCCCTGCCCCGATGTCACACGGGCCTGACGGGGCTGGGGGGAGTCAGTCCTCCGCGGAGAACATGTAGAACATTCTCTGGGAGAAAAATCTCTGGGGAGGTTTGTTGTTTTTTTTTTTAACAAGGAAAAAGCTGTTTCTGCCTCTGGAATCACAGATTCACAGATTCGGCCGGGTCAGAAGGGAGCACAGTGGGTCATCTGGCCCAACCTCCCTGTCAAGCACCACGAAGAGCCTGGCTGCATCCTCTTGGCACCCTCTCTTTAGATATTTATAGGCATTGATGAGGTCCTGTCTCAGTAGTTTGTTCTCAAGGCTGAACAGGCCCAGCTCCCTCAGCCTTCTCTCCTGACAGAGATTCGCCAGTCCCTGGATCATTGTTGCCTTTCACTGGACCTGCTCCAGGAGCTCCATGTCTCTCTTGTCTTATGAAATCTGGGACACAGCACTCCATATGTGGCCTCACCAAGGCTGAGTAAAAGGGCTGGAAGAGTGCTGAAAAACTATAAAAAAAAATTGCAAAACAGCTGTGAAGCAAAGTTTCAGTCCAACCCAACCCAAAGCAATCCTTTTCCTTGTTAAAAGCTTTTATTTGGAAAGAAGACACCATCACAAAGAAAATGTTTTCTGCATAACCACATTATTTTATCAGTATTTATGACAAACTGGAGAATTTTACTCACAGGTGTTGTTAGCACTGTTGGGCACAAAAGTGTTGCTGCTTCCATGGATCACACTTTGTTTTGTTCAAGGCAATCACAAGTAGGATGAGGAGCACTTCCCACACACAAGCTTTTCTGCCATTTTTCATGTATTCCACTCTCTAATTCTCTAAACAGTTTCACTTTGTGTCATATCCTAAAGGCTGAATAACAGGTTTGACAGATCAACAAGAAAAATGAGTTCTTGAAGTGGAAATGGCTCACTAAATATGCTGCATCTTCAACTGTGCTGCCTAAAAAGGTACAGAAAGTAGTTCCATATAGAATATGTAAGGAAGCTCTACACAAAAGTCTATACAGGAGATCCTGATTTTATCTCGACGCCTAGGCATCATCCCAGCTATGAGTCAAAACTGGCAGTTCTAGAGATTAAAACTACCCTTGATTTCTGTAAGTGTGGTGTAAATTACAGAGCACATTTTCCTGTGCAAGTATTCTGGGATGGTTTCATGGAGGTAGAAACTCCTATTGTCTTACAGCACATGAAGTAATGGAACAAACTGGAGTACAACCTGGCAATGAGGAAAAATGAGCTTATCTTTGTAAGAACTGCTGCTGAAAGAAAAGTGTGCAATCTGCTCTGCTCCTCATAAAGAAGGGGGATTGTTCACAAGGTCTTAAATCAGGAGTAGATAACATCCCCAAAATTGCAAGATGGTTAGAAAAACCAGAGGACAAGCAATGCAAACATTTCACACACAATTGCCTTAATTGCTTTCTTCAACCTCAAAGCATCAGCCTAATCTTGTTCAGGCTAAACAGCACACAGCCCCCCTGACCCACCCCCCTATGCAGTAAATTAGAGATTTAAGAGATTGCATTAATTTAAATGGATCTCTTCCCAGAAGAATGTAAGAAAGATAATGATTACATGTAAAAACACCTGGAAAATCTACTGCAGCAGCACAGCATTCACTGAGAGAAATTATTCACGCTTTATTGTCCTGCAGTTTCTACATCTCTGTTTCACCGTTGAGATGTAGCTTGCCTGAGGGAAGAGGCATCTCTGCAATCTTCTACCAGAATTCAGGGAAGAAAGCAGTCACTCCAAACTTTCCATTGCACAAGGGATATGAGCCTACTCCTACCACTAGGCTTGCTGTGTCTTGGAAAACTCCAGCTGAGCACAGTTTGGGGGATTAGGGTAGCATTGCACAGTTCTAGGCTCTCAGAAGGTTTTTCTTGGCCTTATTCTGTGGGCAGGTATTAACCATGGAAGCATGCCAACCCAAGTACTTTCGGCCTGAATTACTACTCAGATTAGCAAAACCCTACATTATATTAGGATTGTTGTAGCATAAGTACTGCATCTTCAGATATGTTGTTATTTCATACAAAAAGGATGTTTTGGTGTAAACTGAAGAGAGAGGGAAAAAAGCCAAACCCTGCATGCTTAAGCACCTTTACAAATAACAGAGTAACTGCAGTAGCAACAAAGTCCAGGGTGGCAGAAATGGTGAACTTGATTCAAGAGCATCTGGAACACTTCCATTCCCAAGGGGATGGATGCTGGTTGATTATAAACACAAACAGAAATCATGTTCAGCATCAGGTAGAGGTTTGGGGGGGGTTAACTAAACAACATAAATATCAGAGCCTCTAAATTTCTTTTTTGCCTGATATTGTGAGAGTTTTGTAGAATCTTCCAACCTTATGGCATTTTTCCTGTGTAGGCTTTGCTTGGTATCTGTCCCTTGCAGCAAGGTGCTTAGACGTCCAGTACTCAGCCACCATAGTGACCTCGTGACATCAAGTCAGAGCCACACATATGCTTGGCAGGGTCTATGCTAAAGAACATTTTTGGACCAAGTAAAAATGAAGGGAGCAGACAAAGCCCATAAATTATATTGTCTCATAACCCTTCATTAAATTAACATGTTAAATTACTCTTAATATTACCCTCTAGAACTTAAGCTCTCCTAAATATCTTCCCCTCTCATCTATTCTCTTGTTTAGTATGGTTATTTAGTTTGTTTGGTTTTACAATTGTATCTTTCTGTTTGTTTAATGTAGAGCAGTGAGCAGCAGTACACCAAGACCAAGTTAAAGCCCCGTTAATGTCTTTGTTTTCTTCTGGTTCTATAAATCGTCAATGTCAGTGTTGTTTGCCCATCCTTCTTAAAAGTTTTGTGTTTGCCAGGATTAAACTCTCAGGAAGTTCATCATCAGTCTCTAGTGGTATTTGTGTGATAATTAATTAGTATTGGCCCAACAGGACTCTTAACTGTAATTAACATTCATATAGATCAGCAGCTTCAGTAAACGACCGGACTTTCCCAGGCTTGTTTTTCTGTAGCTTGTTCTGGGGTGGGAGGCAATAGCTCTGAATAAGCTGCTACCACTCAGGAAAGGGATGAGAGGATGAGAGGGTCACAGTGGATAGTTCTGGGAAGCCATTCTCTGGATGCTCAGTGAGAGAACACCATGCAAACCAGCACACTGGGAACGCTATTAGGAAAGACATCAAAAGCAATCTGACAAATATCATGATGACACATCACTGAATGCCAGCAATCTGATATCAAAATGGACAAGTATAAGCAGAGAAAGTGCAAAGGAAGGCAAAAAATAAGCATTTTTAGAACTTGCATACAACAGCTCCAAGGTAGGAAAAACAGAAGAACATGATTTTTCAAAATTGAAAGGGAATGATGGGAGAGGAATAGGCTTTATAAAGCACTGATCTATAAAACCATAAAAGGCAAGGAAGGTTACATGTGTGACAAGCATTGACTACTTTGTATCAGCTAAGAACTAGGGAGAACTTCTATAAGATGTCAGACAACAGGACACCTTTACATGAGAATACTGTGTAATGTTTTGCCTCAGAGTGCTGCCGGGCACAAAATTACAAAGGAGCCAAAAGGCATTAGGTGAATTCATAGAAGACAGGTCCACTGTTTTAACAGTGGATCCTGATAGTTACAGAAATATCAGAACTTCTGATTTCCCGCGTTTAGAAAGGTGTACTGGGAAATAGTAATTTCTTAAACTCTCCCTTAGCATCTGCTGCTGAGCACTGTTGCAGTTTTGCTGTTCTGGATAGACTTCATCTGAATGAGGTCTTCATATGTTCAAAGCCAGTCAGTAAGCCCAGTGTAACACTGTAAAGTACATCAGTAATAGCAGAGATTAGAAAGTTCAGACATGTTCTAATGTTCTGTCAGATTCAGACTCTGCAATACTTTTGTGTGGTATTTTGAATTTATCAGCAAAAACCCTTCTCATGCAGTAAGACCTACATAAGAGGACAAGGAAGAAAGTCTGCCAAGACAGCCCACCTGAATTTGTCCAGGACACAGGATTTGTCCCTTACAAAATTACATACTCTAGGATAGTGTTGTGACCTGAGCCTCTGAAGTCAGCTGACACCCCTTGCACAGAATGTTTCAGGAAATAGAATTTAGATTCCACCAAAATATCTTAGCCTCATGTCTCTTCTTTTGTTTGGTCTGCCCATTTAGTTGTTTTCTTTCTTTTGCTCCAACATCTCATGTTTGCTTTTTTTTTAATAAGAGAGCAGTGACCAACAAAAAACATTTATATTTCTAATAAACAAAGCATGAGGAGTTTACTGTCTTATCTCCTTTAATTCTTTTCCCTTTAAATACCGATGACACTTGCTTAGGTACTTCATCTCCACATCTCTCTTGAACTATGTTGTCTATTCACCAAACAGCTCCTGTTGTCAGACTGACTTGAGATTGTCACCTATGGCTCTCCACCCCTTAGTTCCTCAGCGAATTCAGATACATGAAGTGTTCTCCTCCCCCAGTTTGAGGTCAAAGTTACAAGAGCATTTCCACAAAAAAAACCTCTTTTAGTAGAAGAGACAGGTTATTTCTAAAGATCAGCCACAGAAATAAGGATCAAGCAGACATTACCAGAGAGCATAAATAATAAATTTAATATTCATGTCCATGTAATGAATGAAAATGTACTAAAACCCAAGGCTATAGCTTTGTTTAGATATCTTTATTAGCAGGTATCATACAGCCTCAGAGGATCATATAGAGTATTCTAGAAAAAACACTTCAGGCTGCATCTACACAAGTTAATTAAGGGGGACCAGCACACACTAAACAGGTACTAGCACACGATTGTACTGTTTATGTGTTAGCTCACAAATGGTGTTGTTCAGAACTATCACAGGCTGGGGAGCATTCCCCATGGCAGTTTTGCATGCAGCCATGCTATTCTGATAGGAAGAAAAGGCCATCAGCTGTGCAACTCTACCAGCTGGCCTTAAGGGTAAGAAACTGTCCCTGTTTACTCTTCATTGGATTTCATTATTTGTTTCAATTACAGATATTGCTCTGAAGCAATAAGAGATTCTGAAGGAAAGAATGTCTCAAGGGAACTCACAAAATATTCATGTCTGAGTGAAACTTTTATTAAAGAAGTCTTATGATTATTGCAAGTTGGAGTGATTTAGGGGCTGAAGAATTTGTGTCCTCTGGCTTCCGATTTCCCCTTTTCTTCCCTTCTTGGTCATGCTTTCCCACCAAAACAGCTAGTGTAACAGAGGTAACTCTGGCAGCAGTAATTCATATCAAGAGATGAACTTCCACAAGGTAAGCTTGTACTTTAGTACAGTGTTGTACTGTTTCAATTGTCAATGTTGCTTTTGTTTGAGCTCCACAAACCTGTGATATTTTTTTCCTAGTGTCACAGATGTGAAGAAATTTATTCACAAGTTCATAGCACTTTGTTGTTGTTTTCTTAAGAAATCATAATTATATTGCAAAAATTCAGCTTTGGACACATCTCTCTGCTCTGATAAAATGTAGTTACAATAGCCTGGCATGTAAGTAATGGCAACTACAAAAATAAATGATGAGGGGGCTTTAAAAGTGTAGTAACTATAGCCAAAGTGTCACCAGAACCCTAAAACTGGAAGAATCAAGTAAAAAGGAACCTGCTTCAGCACTGATGGTAGAGCATGTTTATTTCTTGTACCTTTGAATTATTTTTCACATAGCATTATCAGGGTCAATTCCTGCTCAAAACAAAATTAGGAGTGAAGAAGAATAGATCAACAGATAATTGCAACGTTAATTATTTAGAATTATTCTTCAAAGCATTATGTGAGGATTTGTGTCTTAATACAGTCATTATGTAATGGAAGCTTTTGCCTCTCCATCTTCTATAAAATAGTATTTGACTCCTTGAAATAGTCGAATTGAGCACAAAAAGCCACAGCTGGAGCTGCTCCAACATACAAAGAGTCCAGTTACTGAAATCACTTCCTCTTGGTTTGCATTCTAGATGCTGAGCAGGAAACATGGGATTTCACTTTGCTGTCTTGTCCCTTTAGATGGATTCACCCTCATGCCAACACTAGACTGAGTGCCTTAAAGTCAGTGTCTCCTGTAACCTATTGCCAGAGCACAGAATGTCCAGATTATAATTAAGCCCTGACCACTTGGCATTTACTTTCATTACACTAATACTGTGAGGCCCCAGTAAGATTGGAGCCAATTGTGCTATGTGCGGCACACAAACAGCCATTGCCTCAAAGATCTCACAGAGCAGGCTGAAAGAAAGAATTATTTTCCACAGCAGCAAAACCAGCCTTAATTTTGCTGCTGTTTTCCTTCAGGCATTAATCCCAAAAGAGAAGAGGAATAAACCTGTCCCAGATGAGTCATCTGTGCAGAGGAAAGCATGAAAACATTCTCATATCTCCTGTTTTATCTTTCCCTTCCACGTTGCTGCTCCTTTCCCAACTAAAATAATAACAAAATAAGAGTGAATTAAGCACTGGGCAGGGATACTGTAGTGTCTAGAGCACCAGAAGCAGTGGAAACAGGCAGGAGTCTCACTTGATGGGCTCTGGCTCCTGCAGTCAGAGCAAGCACTTGGCAAAGGAAAGGAGAAGGATTATATCTGTCAGAATAACTTTTATGGGACCAAACTCTTCCAGGAATTGTTTAAAATCCATATAATGCTTTTGAGTGTTAATGCTTGTACTGGGACGTTTGCATTAACAGATAAATGTGCAAGAACACGTTTCCAGACATCTGCCTAGTGACCGTACATCTGAGCAGTTTGCTGAAACTTTGTCCAAGGTCCATGAGGTCCTTGTGCTCCTGAAATGATTTCCAAGGTTTGTAATAAATTGTGCTGCTGAAATGTACCACGGTTAAGCAATTCTCACATGATAGAAACAATATGCGGTGCACTGCACTAAACCAAATTGATGTTATTTTAACTTTTCAGCCTTTGAAAGCTTTCAGAGGGGAACACAGACATACAGAAGAAATTCATACCTACTGATGCTGTGAAATAAAGATGAAAATTTTTGATGATGCCCCCAAATTATCACCGTCTCAGTACAAGACTCATGGATAATATAATGCTGATCTTTGTTGTGCATTGCATTAGTGAGAAGTGAGGAAGAGTGTCGTTTTTAAGATATAGCACTCGCTGGATTTCAACAGAACCCTGGTTGAACTGCTTAAGTCCCTCAGCTAGGTCCACATTTTTTTTGCCATGTCAGAGGAGTGAGGACTTAGAATGCGCAATGCCACAGGGTTAAGTGGTAGTGATATCTAGGAAGAAGGGAGTTGTTTTCAGGCACAAAGGGCACTGCAGTGTTTTTGAGTTTCCCTTCCTGGTGCAACACCTGGGTCTGCATCAGAGTGTGAGTCAACAAAGAGGTGGTGTGGGCTTTCAAGGAGCTTGGATTTGAATGGGAATGCAAGCCATGAGCTAATGTATACCATGTAAGCATACCGTTCCTTTCTGCCAGGTAGGGAAGACACTGCTGCTGTAATGCAGCTAGGTACTGTGAAGATAAATGTCACAGAAATGTCATAGATACTACTGTCATGAGTACAGAATTAGGGCACAGTTTAAGTGTGTTCCTTTCTCTAATGCTATTATTGTTATTATTATTGTTACTATTATTGTTAAATTCACAAATAACAACCTGTTATCAAGCTACACATACACTGTACATACTTTGTATGACCAAAGCAATTAAGAGGAATAAAAAGGCCGTGCAATTTCTAAAAATAGGCCAGTGGGGAGTATTTCATCCCAGACTCAGCAGTTGGCACAGGGTATGTGCTGCAGTAATTTATCATGAACCTGATGTTTGTTTTCCTTAAGAGTCCACAAAGCTTGTCATAAATTAACTTATACTGGAGCAGCCACAGCAGGCTGTCAGAAGTACCCAGGACTGAACATGACTTTTATTGCCCAGCTACCTGTAGTCTTAAAAAATTATGTAACCATTAATCAATATAAATTCTGAGTGGTTTTACACTGTGTTTCTTTGCTTAATAAAAGGTTAAGATGAAAGCTACTGGAAGAAGTGGGAGGGTGCCTAGTTAGAGCATATAAAGGCAGGTCTATAAAACAAGTTATTTGGTTCAAAAGTGACGTGTGTGATGCAATGCAAGATTACATCTGCTAAGTATGTTCATGGTATGGTTTGGTTTCTATCAAGTCATTTGTACTGTTCCTGTTTAAAAAATAACTAGTTTTATATAATTATAAAAAAACTCCTCAGATGTCTTTAGAAATCAGGCATCATTTCTATATGGTAAAGAACCTGCTTGATTTTGTCACATTTAGAGACAACTGACAGAAATGGTTCTCTAAGGCTTGTGAGTAGGAAAATCACTGAGAGATTGTAGCTTTTGCTGTAAGTCTCCCACACGTATTACGGAAAAGAAGGGGGAACTCAGCTTCCCAAATCTCACATCTCTCATCTGAGTGCTTTTACTGCTGGAAGTGGGCAGAACATAACCCGTCTGCTTCCTGGCTGTGATTCAAGGGACAGCTGGGCATGCCCTGGCCCTGCCCAGTTAGGCAGCAGCTGACAAAGACTGGAGAAATCCAGTGTTTTGCATCTCCCTTGCTCTCACATATGAAGTAGGCTCTGAGCACTCTGTGACCCCGTGGATGACTGTAGACCCTGTAGGCTGCATCCCAGATGTTGTGGATATTAAACTGCTGATGTCTAGTAGACCTGTTAAGCATCGAAGACTTTGTGAATCAGACTCAGGATTGACACCATCACAGAGCTATCAGTCTTCAGCTGAGACCCTTCCTAAGTGTATTTCTTTAATCTTACTCATCTTTGCTGAGACATGTCTGCTGAAATGCTCAATCCAATCTATCATATGTAATTGTTTGCAAAATGGGAAGCTTCCCATTTGCCTGCAGTTTGCTTGAAAGACAACCATGTTGATTTTTCTTACATTTTCATAACTCAGAACACACCTGTATTTAAATGAGAGAGACTCTATGTGTATGTACATACCTATATTTCTGATTAAATAAACCTATTTTAGTAGGTTTAGAGGAGGAGGATAATTCCATTTGGTGCTAGATTTTACTGTAAGAGGTAGAAAACACCCTGTGTGTTGTAGACAGATTATGGCATTGGGTAGACAGAGGGACCTTCTGCCATCAGTGAAGTTCAGAGTCCTGCCTGGATCCTAAGGCTTCAGAGACAGAGGTGAAGTGGGAGGTGAAAGGAAGCAAAGGAAATCCAGAGGTATCCCCTGACATGCTTATTACTGCAGAGCACATATGTGATTTTATTAGTGTTGGTGCTCAGCCTTCCAAGAAATATTTCAAAATTGAACAGTGAAGGTGTACTGAATGCATGGTGGAGTGAGAGGTGGGGGAGCCTCATTTGAAAGCATCAGAGAAGTTAGTGACTGTGATAGCCGAGGTGAAAGGCTCAGTGGGTAGCTCTAATATAGGAGGACATTAGTTAAATTACAAAAGTGTTTAAAATAAAACTTCAGAAGTGTTTTAAATTATATTCAATGGAAGAAAACAGTGGATTGCATTCTGGGGGTTTTTTGGAAACATGAAGAAAGGGGACAGGGATGGATTAGAGTATTCCAATACAAAGATCCTGGGGAAACTAATTCAGCATCAGTCCTTCAGGTTTTCTCAAATAACATGACAGGATATCTAGTACAAAAACATGCTGAGAAAGGTTCAGATTCCAGAAACACAGTGACTCATGCATTTCCAAAACAGTGTTGTAACAAGCTGCTGTCCAAATTTTCTGCCTTATTATACGTAATGCATATTCAGTGGTGCTGCTGGCACACTTCCTTCTGACTCAGTATAGAACCACTGCCTGAATTCAAGAGTTAGGCGACCACTGTGCGGCTGGAGCTTCCGTCATTACAAACAGATGTAAAACAAATGTCCCAATTCCTTCTAGCCATCAGTATCCTTTTACAGATGGCAGAGTCTAATTAATCTCTGACCTGATTACGGCGTGTAAAGATGGGCACTTTCTTTCTACATTTCTGTGCTCTTTCAACTGACTACAACAAATTTCAGTTGGATTAACATTCAGCTCCAGGGAGCTGGACTCTTAAGTTAAGGAAAAGGAATGGGAAGTTGGAAGGGAGTATTACTGTGTACACGTTTATTCTTTCTTTCAGTACCTGATGCAATGTCTTAATGCTACATGTCCTTTCCCGTGGATTCTCCTTGCACTGTGTGTTTGGCAAACTCTTAAGAAGCATGAGAAAACATGTGGAGAGGTGAGGAGGAAAGTTTAAGTGAAAAGAATGACAAGTACTGGCCTTAACCATACTGACATGAAGGGATTCACTGATGCCAAGGAGCAATATAACTTGACTACTCCACTAGCCCTGGAGTAATCCTCCTCCATGGTAACTTCTTTCAGTTCTCTCCTTTTTTCTATCCTGGGTCTTACTGCTAAAGAGAAGGATTTCAGCCTTTGGGAAATCTTGACCTATGTAGGCGTTCACTGCAGCTTGTAAATGAACCAGAGGAAAGGGTAATAATAATGAACAATTAACAGCGTTGAGCCTGGACTGAATTGATTACAGGCCAACAAAAAGTAAGAAACCAGACTGCAGTCAAAAATTTGCAGTCCTCTCTAATCATTAGATACTACCAAAGAACATGAAGAATAGCAAAAGCCTCTTTTCTCCTTCTTTCCTTTTAATGTACTAGTGGATTCCTTGAACAAATGACATCATGAGCTTCTATGTGCCTTCCTAGTAAAACTTTTGCCCTCTGTAAATGTCACTGTTTTCATAACATGTGGAAATCTGGAAATAAAAAATCATATCCCAAAGGCAATTTAATTGAATTGATAGTCTGCCTTGAAGGAGTCAAGTCTGAATTTCTTCCAGAGCACATTACGTGTCTGCTGAAATAGAGTGAATTTTTCAAAGGTTGGGTGTTATCTAACGTGTGCTGGAAAACTACCTTTGTAGATTTGCATTGAGGCAAGATGGTATTTGAATCTAGTGGAATCCTTCACATATTCATATCGCCTGAAGGCTGGAAACTATCACCAGCAGGGTAGCTCAAATGACAGTAAAGATACAGTTCAGGCAATGGAAAATGAGATAAAAGCAGTTGTTAAGACTCAAATTTTCTTGAAAACACTTTCTGGGTTTTTTTCACATCTTTCCTGGAGATGTACTGGTTCCCAGGGTATTTTGTACTGGATCCCAGGGACAGCTCAGATAAGTACAGTTTGACCCATGAACGGACTTCAGATGTAAATATGGAAAACAGCTTTTCTTGGCTATCATGAGAAGAGTGACATACCATGTCCCTACGGCTCAGACTGAGGCGAGAAACTCCCTACAACATTTCCTACAGTATTTCCTTCTCTACAGCATTCTTACTGGCCAGATCACAATTCATTCTTTAGCAACAGTGGTTTCCACAAATCTTACTCTTGGGCAGTAAAAATTAGACACATTATTGAAGAACAACATAAATCTGTTATCTTTTTTAACCCAGACCTAAGAAGTCCAAGAGAACCAGGTTATGATCTGGTTTAGTCCTATATGAAAAAATCCAGAGAGACTTCTTGTAATTGTTAATTTTTTTTTGATGACCTTTCTACAACACCACTCTTGAAAAGTTTAGTTGCAAAATCAGGCAAATTGAGAACAGAGATACTGAAAGATGAGGAAAAGAGTGTGTGACTTTCATACTAATGCTTAGTTTCTGTTTCTGTAGCTGACAGGATCCGTAAGGTTTACTGATGTCTGGAGCTCTCTGTGTGTCCACAGGTGTCCACAAAATAGCTGGAAAAGTTACCATTGCAGCCTTGGAAAACACCGTTTTTCTTCACAATTATGATTCACTTACACAACTGCAAGACACAGACCTAATATCACAGCTGACAACACAGCAAATAATTAGGGATGCTCTACCTTGTCGGATATATTCATGAGTCATACTAAACAAAAAGTTATGCACTCACATTACCTAAGAATATTCATGTACTCCATTACATGACATTAAAAACCCCCAAACAACCAAATAACAAAACAGAGAACAATGCAACATACACACACCTGGGAAAGGAAAAGAAATAAAAGCTGTAGAATAAGTACTGCCATAAAAAGCAGTAAAACTTTTGCCAGAGATCTTGTAGTCTCTTCCACAGATTTACAACTGTGTTTGATCCTCCTTCTTTAGTTTCTCATGGGACCTTCATCTAGCTTTGTCATTCTTTATTATGAGACTGACATCAGTCAGCTGGTTTGTAGCCAGTTGCAAAAATAAATAATCTGGCAGGGAGATCAGAAATTACTGGAACTATTTGGTCATCTTGAATTGGAAAAAGAAGGACTACTCCAAAATTCTTGACAGCAAAAAAGGCACTTTTTAATGCCTTTTCTATAATAACTGTTTCATAGAAGTCTACAAAGTTCAAATTGTTTCGGTTTATTTAATGTTATATTGGTCTTAAGAATTGTGAGGCGGGCCAGCCAACAGAATCTATCTCCTCCAAGAGAGATGAATTTAATTTTAGCAAATAAAAATATATTTTGTTGGGGACCTAACCTTTGAAAGCATAGAAATAATTTACTAAGGAGAATGACTTTTCATATTGTATTGCCTATAGCTTTATAAGTAACATTCTCCATTTGTCTCATAATGTTTATAGTCTAATATAGAACCATTAAGAGACTGAGTAGGCTTTTGCATCAGCTATATGAGCACAGTGTGTGATGGATTTGCATGTTTGACTGCACTATTTGCATAGTTTTTTGAAGAAATTCAGCTCTCCTGTGCTAAGATCGTTCACTTACAGCATTATAGTTCCAGTCGCTCCACAGGGGTATGTAGTGACAGGCTGACTGCTTTTGAACTTGGCTGAAGCGAGAGCTTGGTGAAGCTTAGGAGTATCTTACTCATGTTCTCATGAGGATGGAAACAATGACACAATGCTTTTCTCTGTCTCTGCACCTCTAGGCTTCTTACGTGGAATTGCATGTCCTGAGGTACCTTTTGCTATTGCATGCCATTCTTCTTCATTTCTTATTATTTTTTCTACAGTTTTGGTGTGCTCAGCATGGCATTTTATCCTCTTTGAAAAGTTCCCAAAGTAAGAACATCAAAGCAGCCCACAGAGTTATACCAAGTTTAGCAGTGATGATGCATTTGGTAGTGGAAGGGCACCCCTCTCAGGCATGAATGGCTGGAAACTGGACGGAGCTTGGAGCAGTTGTGGCTGTATTACACCTGTACTACACCAGCCCATTCATGAATGCTCCCTCGCCTTTACTGCCAGTGGGAAATGCACCTCTTGAATTCACCCAGGCCAACACATAACATGAGCTCAATATCCTTACAGCCAGAACCATGATGTTTTACTGTTCCCGAGAGCAAGGCCATCAAGCTGACTGCCACCACACTCATCCTCTTGATGGACTGGAATCAAGGTGGCTGTATGATGCAATTGATCACAGCGCAGCACAGGCAAACTTCAGGACAAAAGAGTACTTCAGGGGTTCAAGCAACAGCAGGTAGATGCATGTTGTGTGTCAGACACATCCAGTGGTGCCCTCTCCAAAACTAGTCAGCACCAAAATGGGAGTGCTTAGGTTTTTAGACCTCCAAAAGAGGCTCTTCCTACTCGAGTTGAACAGGTCAGTGGCTCCTCTGCAGAGACACCTGATAGGCTACACAACTGTTCAATTACCTGCCGAAGAGCTGCCACTGGAATGCCAGAACAGGGACAGCTGGCAGTTAGGTTAAGCAAAACTGAATTAGTTACTCTAAAAATCAGTGTGATACAATGAACAAGTGATGGGGCTGACGGAGAAGCAGATGGCAGAAAACGGAGTTCTGAGTCTCCCATGACTTTATATATACTTTGGTTAAACATTTTAAAATAAATGTGGTCAAAAAAGTTCACAGTTTCTCTCCAGCTGTCTGCTGGCTTGAGGTTTGTGGGTCTAGTCAGTAATGAAGGTAGTGCACCACATGGAAATTCACACAGCACTTAGAAGAGGGAGGATCTTTTAAAGCTCTGGGACCATTCCTTATAAATGTTTTTGAAGAGGACAGGATGCCCTTAGTGGGTTTTTTCTTCCCCAGAAATACATGACAGCATCTACACACAACAGATTATGCACCAAATTTAGCAAGTTCAGCTTGGTGCATACTTTCCATGTGGTTCAAGTGCTATAAAACACTCCACAGAGAAACGCTGTTGACAAATAACTAATATGCAAAATACAAGTACATAAGGGACACACAAATCCCAGACTGCAAGTAAATTTTTGCCCAAGGAGTCAAAAAAAAAGCAAGATCCACCCTGGGATGAAACAGCCAGCTAAGAGTACTCCAAACGTGTATTCCTGTATGAGTTATCACTGCACTAAAAACCAAACCAAACAAACAATACCTCTACCTCACCAAAAAAAAAAAGCAGATTTGTGTTCTGTGATTTACTTTGGTGATCACCTTTTTAGTGAGTTTTTTAAAAGTTAAATTTGTTATTTCACACTCAACAGTACAGCATGTAAACTGTGATGCAGGTCCCACTGCATCTGAGTAACAGCTGCTGAAGTATACCCAGTTTCTTGTGTGGAAAGCTGAGTCCTGCTGTTTCTGATGGAATCTTCCCCTAACTGCCAACATTATTCAAAAGCAACTTCTCGAAAGGCTGAATCAGTGCCCACTGAAAGCAAAGGGAAAGATTCCTATTGATGGCAAGTGTCCCAAGAAAGCCAGAGGTCTAAGTTGCCCTTGCCAGAAAATTTTGCTTACGTACATTTTGATGACTTTTAAAGCTTCTGTTTTTGTAGTTGTCTTTCATATGGATCTTACCATGTGATTTTTTTTCTAGACACTTCACATACAGGATAAAGCAAGGTTGATGTGTTTCTACCCCTGATTCAATAGAGAAGATCATTTTATCAAACTAATTTTCACAGAATCACAGAATATACTGAATTGGAAGGGATCCACAAGGTTCATTGAGTCCAATTCTTAGCCCTGCACAACCATCCCCAAGAGTGACACCATGTGCCTGAGAGCATTGCCCAAACACTTCTTGAACTCTGTCAGGCTTAGTGCTGTGACCACTAAGAGACCCGCTTTAGTCAGGGTGCAAAGGGAAGCATATGCAATGTTTAAATATTCTGCTGTCCAATGGCCTGATTTCCCCTGTATAAACACATGGGATGAAGGTAAAAGACTCAGTCATGTGTTAAAGTAAATGGTGCAGTGCCCTCACAATAAAACCATAGAAGCCAGGTTTTTAACAAGTTTACTCGATGGCTGAAGTTTACTTGCAGTTTGGCCTCGGAGGCAAGTACAGACATTGCAGAGCAGATGGGAATTGTGGGCAGATTTCACCATGGAATGAAATGGGACAGTCTCGTAAACTCTCAGGGAAGGTGTAGAAGTCTGTGGTCATGTACGCACTCCTTTGATGCCATTTAATAGCAACTTATTACCAAGGTGCAAATAAGGTGAATAAACCTGTCTGAAAGGGGTTCACTGGAGCAGCTGAGTTATCTGTGAAAACAGACAGGAAAGGAATGAAAAACCATGCACCTTTAGGTAAGAGTTTATTTCTGGAGAAACTCTAGCCCATCATTTATTGCAATTGCTACAAAGAGGTAGCTGGCTGCCTGCAGAAAGTACATGTTGTCTGTAGTATAAACAAGTGCACTCAGATTGCAAAGACTGTCCTCTTCTGTTATTGTTTAAATAAACTTGGTTTCTTCTGTTGGAGCAGAAGCAGGAACAGCACATGAAGTCACAACTCACTGTTTTCACACTTTCATAGACCAACAGTGTTTTAGGCCAGACCAGTTAGTTCAGAAAAACGTAATACCCGTCCCGCCCCTCCCTACAGCTTGAAGAATAACAAATTTTGTTACATCTTTGATATCCCAACTAATTACTCAGAGAAGAAATCTCAACTAGCTGGAGTTTGGCTATAGTTTACCCTTAACTTCTCACTCCTTTGGTGTACAATGTATCAAGAGGAGAGACAAGAAAAACACTTGAACCTGAAACAACACTGTAAAAATAGGGAATTGTTGGCATCATAAAAAAACATGAAGTGATTTCAAAAGCTTAATAAATCTAGTATCGGGAACACTGCAGTCAAGGGTAAACTGCTCATGCTAAGTTTCACAAAGGCAGGATGTGACCTTTTGCCCATTGTTGTGAATCTGGCTGCACCCTAAATAGCAGCTATATTTCCATAACAGAGGGCTTCAGTTATAGAAATGTTCTCTCTCAAGCCCAAGGACTGCAGATTGGGTAAGTGAAAGTCAGCCTTCCCTAAGTAAAGTGTTGCACCTCTAGAGGAGAAGAAATGCAGAGCGAACACGGGCTCTTCCAAATTACAAATGCACAAAGCATCACTGGCTATCATCTTCACTGTCTCAGCCACCCTGTATCAGCCTAGACCCCTTGAACTCTTATGCTGGAAGGCGAAGGGATGTACCTGAGTTTGCTTACGCTAACTTGGGATCCCGACTTGGGGTCTTATTACGCAAAAAACTAGGCACTCACTGAGGATTTAAATAAAAACCAGCAAACAGCCTCTGCTCTCTTCCCATAACCGGCCTGTAATTTGAATGTCCTGTGGTAATTTCATAATACAATCTCCTTTTGCTCTAAGAGATGAAGCCAGCTGGACAGTGAGGACAATGTCTCTGTTTGATGTGGCATTTAGTATCTAGCCTGGAACTCAATGTGTAGGCATTTCTCCTCCCCTCATATTGCAGCTGAATGATTTTGCTGTGTTGATTTGAAATGACCTGACTAATCTCAACTTCCTCTAACAGTTTAATGAAATGTCAGAAGTTAACAAGCTCCATGGAATTGAAAAAAAGACCATTCAAACAATGATGAAAAGAAACACATGGACAGCAGTTTTTATACAGTCTTTGGGCTATTGGATATAATTCAATGAGCTTTAGCCAAGCTGCAATATAAACATACTGAGACCAAAAAAAGCTGCTTTTTTCATCTGGACTGTTTAATCTATTTCAGGATTACAAAAAGGAGGTATATAAAAAAAGCTGTAATTAGGTAAATTCAAAAAAAAACCCGACCAAAAAAACCCAAAAAGACCCTTCCTGCCCCTCTCAGATCAGCTGGTGTTTGGAAATACAAGCTGCAGAGCAACAGTTATGTAGCACTGGTTCCACCATCTGAAATTACAGGAGGGAGAGGTAATGATGATCTGGCAAGTTGAGTCCTGTTCCTTTTCAAGAGAAGTTTAATGGTGTTCTCAACTGCAGAAGAAATTTAATACACTGATTAAATACTCCAATCTCGCAGAATACCAACTCAGAGGGAAAAGCTTACACTATACTCCCCCAACAAGCACAGTACAATGAGCTAAACCAAACATATAATGAATATTTTACTTCCTATTAAGAAGTTACTGAAAGCTCGACTAAAATAGCATTTTCATTACTGAAGACAGCTCCCAGATTCTGTGAACTGCTCGCGGAAATGAATTTCTACTTCCAGCTGAAGAAGAGAGGGACAGTGTTTTCCTGGTACTAGTTATCACCAAGCTCTAATCCTTTTCCTGTTATTAATTTTTCCTCAGGTACCTTCATATCCTTTATAAAGGTGACAGATGTTTAGTGCAGTTGTCCTCTGAAGCAAAACATCCTGAAAGGCAAAAACACACTTTCACCTCCCTCACTACCATTTCACTGCATAGCCTGGCCACTGCAGTATCAGTCTGGCTCTACGACTTCCCAAAACGCAGACTGTACATCCTAGATTCAGCCATCTCAGTGCCCAGAAATTCTCTTCTCCTTTCCACCACAGCTCCAGCACTCATTTATACTGCTGCTGCCTCTCAGCTTTCTGCCTTTATGCCACGCTGGAGGGACATCCACAGACATGGGCTATAAAGGAGTTTAGGCAACCTTAGGACTGGATTGCATGTCCTTGCATTTAAATTAACACTCACCCAAAGTCCAGCACCCAAAGTAAGCAGATGCCAAGTCTGAGCAATGACAGGGAACCAAACACTCTTGTAACCTTTGTCCTCTCAAGCTGACTCCCCATGGGAAAAAAGGTTACGTGATCATGTAAACAAAAGCCAACCCGTGTGTGAAAGCCTGGTGGAGAAGGGAGCAGTCTAGAGGTCAGGCAGGCAAACCATCAACCCGACAAAGTGTTCTGCAACCAAATGCCATTATCTTCACATATTTTTGTGTGTGGAATTCAGAAGACTGGACCTCTAAGAAAATAGCCAATGTTACATAAAATGTCCTTCCTGAGCCCCTCTGTTTGTATGATGCAACATTTGAATCTCAAATGCTTTTGCTGCACAGGTTATTTGCACTACACGTTTTAATACATTAAATTAACAATCCAGGCAGAATATGAAAAATTATTTGTAGGAATAGATGTAGCTGTGAGAGACTAGAAGAGCAAAGGAAAACTGGGAGCCAGTAAGCATAATAGAGATTCTGAATACCATTAAGAGATGAAGAGAAGAATCTGGGCCATGATAACATTAAGAAACTGGAACAGATGACGCTAGGCCATTACAGAGAAGGCAATGAGATTAGTGCAAGCATGGATAATTATTTCTCTTGTCATTGCAGAAGACAGACCTAAAAGCCACATCATCTGCCTTTGTCATTAAAAGATACAACTCCTTCTGTTCATCAAAAGCTCCCACTGAAAAACTAATCCCTTGGTATCAGTGCTGAGGCTGTGTGTAATCACACATCCACAACTTCACCACACAGGCATGTCCACAACTGCTCTTGGAGCTTCCTGGGAATTCCCCTGGCTACTTATGCTTTGGCAATGTCTGAAGGTCATACTGGGTTAATGCCGTATGTATCTTGAGATCTGGATTTTAGCTCAATGGTATCAGCACAGATGATTGATTGCAGCTGCTTGAACCTCACACAACAAAAATTTCAGTTCGCATCACTGAGTTATCACATAATAAGGAGGGCTGGACAGTCAGAGTGCAATGAGGTAAGGCTGATGCCAAACAAAGAGCCTGGTACTGTTATGAAGAAAACCTTAGATTCTTACTCAATGTCCAGAGCTGACAGTATTTCACCTGACAGCCTACTTCAGCAAAGCTCAAATGTAAAGACAGAATTCAGTATATCCAGCAGAAATTATTTTTCTTTTGTGAGAAGGTAATTAATAACATTTCACAATACACCATGGGGTCCATATATTACTTTTTTTGCTCTGCTAAATCACATGATGATGTGCTGCAACAGAGTACCTAAGGAACTGAAATTAGCTGGCCAGCACTGCAGATAAAGTGTGCGTTTGCAAAGAACCACCTTTTGTGCTCGCATGAAAAAAGACACTGCAATCTACTTCTGCTCTTTTAGGCCATTTAAGTTGCCATTAAATGTGGCAGGAAGAATGAAAAAATACTTTCTCATAAGAAAGTGTACTTCTGGAGATGACAGCGGAATGAGATATTTGCTATCACTCTAATGACTACCAGCTTAAAATTCAAATCAAGGCTTTTAAATGCTTGTAGAAATAAACACTGCAGCAAGAACCTGTCTCTGTAATGCAGAGCTAAAACAGGCTTTTAGAAAGGTACTGAATAATTTCTTTCTAAATATTAACTCAGTCATTGCACATTGCACAACTGTAAAAAGAGACAGATACAAGATGCAATTAGGACTCTTCCCATGAACTCTGTCTTACTTAGGACTGTTGACTACTAGATCCTAACAATTTAATTCTGCTAAAATCAGTGGGCATTTTGCTATCAGCTTCAATGGCGAGGATATAAGTCATGGAATCATATCCAGATGGAACATGGAAGGACATAATCAAATTGAATTACCTGCACTCATTGGGGTTTGTACCTATATTAAGCACTGAATCTATAATAAATCAGAGTTTAATGTGAATAAAACAACAATGCTTGGAATCCTGTATCTTTTGTCCTTTCCTTTTGCTGTTCATCTTGTAAGAGTATACACGGGGTAAAATGACCAGGATGAGGCAAATACTTCTCTCTAATACAGAGCAGATAACAAATGTATTCTCCAATTTTGATTTAAAGGCACAAAAAGTCTCACACGAAAAAAAACCCTAAAATAATTACTGTATTCTGCAGATAGTATTCCAAATCCGTATCATCTTTTATTCCATACAAATCAAGGGATATTAATGAGTGTCCTTTACACAGTTTAAGGAGCCTAAGTCAAACAAATGGATTTACATCATTACTAAAAAAATTCACATCATTTCCCAGAGAAGCATAGTAATAATCTAGCTCATGTTTTTCATTGTCTTTCTGATGAAAATATGAACTTTCACCCTGCAATGTAATTATATTTTCCAACTCCTACTTCACAAACATTGCATCACTTCAACCTTTTTCTTCTTTTACTGACTTTGGAATTTAGCAATGCTTGGAGTCCTCTTTCAATTATTTTATATTTGTTGATTATTTTAATGCACTGAAATTCTGTAAAAAGAGGAGTTTTTACTCTCTCTCCAACCACAAAAATGACATTCCACTACTGTCTGGCAACTTCATATTGCACGTTTTGGGTTAAGACACAGACTCCCAGATGGTAGGTGAGAGAAAGTGTCTGTGCAATTATGCGTGTACACCCTCATAGTTCATTGACAAAAAGTTAAGAAAAACTCAAGCCCACAATAAAACCTTTCCACATTCTTCTAGATGTTTTTGGAATTATTTAAAACTTAAATTCTTTTACTTCATCCACGATTCTGAAGACTGCTGGCTTTGTCTCTCTGCTGACATCCAAAACATCTAGAGTAATGCAGTGGAAAAACGTAGTGAGAGACCACTGGAGTAATACCCTACAAGGGAGGGAACAAGCCTGTGATGAACACTTTGTAAAACATGCATACATAAAACCACATGCAACTCCTGACAAGGCAACTTCACAGCACATAACAGCCCAGTTAACAGAGTTGAAGTGAGGTCAAGCCTGGAATACTAATTTAAATTGTCTTGTTCTAATTTTTTTTATCCTTCTGGGTTTTTTTCATTATAACATCACAAATAACTTGTGAATTCTGAATAAAACTCTGAGACATGAATTTATTGTTTTGCTTTGTTGGAATTTCCTAGAGGAGAAATATTGCCAAAACAATTTAATAGTGTATTCAAAATTAAGAGTGCATTTTGACCCAAATGACTATAAATTAACCAAAAAAAAAGAAAATACAATAATTTCTTTATTTTCCAAACAAATCAGGAAAATAACTTCAACAAAAGAGCATTTCAAAGAGTCACTGAACAATACTGAGAAAGCATGCTTGTTAATCAAGGTAAGGACAGTCCCCTTGAAGGAAAGAGTTCCACAGCCTGAGGCTGAAAGCTTTGTGTTTTGAGAAGTGTGCTGTAAAAAATTAAAACATTTGAGATTTATTAATTTTTGAAGTACATTCAAAAATCGAGAACTAGATCACTCAAATCTGAACTACTTCACTTCTCATAAAACTGTGTTTACAGAGGAGCAAGACAGTTTTCCTGTCAAGTGCCTGAAAAATGTGGTTTGAATTTGTTTCAAAGGTGCAGCTTTTCTCAAGATCATCACATTGAGGACTGTTCTCATGCCTGACAGTGTTGCTCAAGGCTGTTGCCAAATATCACAGTACCACTTGTGACAGCCACAGGGAGAAGGGGGAGTTTTCACAATAGGAATTGTGCAATCAGATTAGCCAGTCCAAGGAGGATTATAAAGATGTGAGCGATCAATGCTGGCCACGTCAGCTGCCCAGCACGGTGCAGAGAGATCATGTAGATGAGGGATGGATACACGAATACAAAGGCCAGACCACATGTTGCTCCAGAGTATCTAAGGGACAGGGAAGTGGGGGGAAGAAGGGAAAAAAAAGAAAGAAGGATTCTTTGCATTTATTCTTATTTTTTGTTGTCATTTCCCCCCACCTTAAACCAATGAACAGACTTAATGAACACCATTTGCAGTCACTACACATCAATTTCTGTTCCTTGCTGTCCTTCACTTTCTTTCACCCTCTGTGCTGTTCACCTCCTGCTCACCTGCAGCCACACTCTGACATGCCTCTGTCACTTCAGTTATGTCCCCTGATGCTGCCGGGGACTGACTCCCTTATCTTTGACTCAATGTTTCTACTTTCTTTTGTCAAGGTGCAACAGAAAGAGACTGCACAGTGCATCCCTTGTTACACACTCTTTACTGTCAGAACTGCAAAGCTCATTGCATCCCAGCCATCTGAGGACACATGTTAACACATGTAAGCATAGAAATGCTCCTGAATCTGCAACTCTTACTTTAATTTATTTAATGAGCTTCTAGAAAACCATTCTCTAGACCTGAAAGGAACAACATGCCCTTCTAGTAACACGATCAACCACAGCAAGGGAAACATGCAACTCTTCTTCTTCTAACCTCTCCCTTGCTTACAAAAATCTCATTATTTTCACCTACACCCAAGTGTGCATTATTAACAACATATTTTGTTTCAAATATTTGAACATTCCTTTTAGATAGAGGAAACATCATAATACAGAGTAACATCATAATACAGTTTCGGTAATCTGAAACACAAAACCAGCAAATCCCCAAGTTAGACTGTATATAGACAATTTATATCTGTTGGAAATTCATAGTTCAAAATGTCTGGTTACTATGCAGGATATGGACACAATAGCATAGGTCAAGATCAGTTTGCAAACAGAGAAATGTATTGCATGATATTTATTTGTATTTAGATATTAGGAAGAAATTCTTTACTGTGAGGATGGTGAGGCACTGGAACAGGTTGCCCAGAGAAGTCCTAGACTCTATCCCTGGAAGTGTTCAAGGCCAGGTTGGATGGGGCTTTGAGCAACCTGGTCTAGTGGTATGTGTTCCTGCCCATGGCAGCGGGGTTCTAACTAGATGATCTTTTAGATCCCTTCCAACCTTAAGGTCCATTCTATCATTCTAAGCTTATATGATGATCATTAACTAGACCATCTCTATTACTGGAATACAAAAATCTTCACTAAAAAGAGAGGTAGAAGAAAAAAAAGGAAATGGGAAAAACCCATAAAGATCAGCCACTGAGCAAAAGTAAGTTATTTTGCTACTCTGGTCAGACCCAAGCCTGTCATTCTGGTTTTATAATTGCAGATTTCTATATTTTTAAACACCTCCCTCTCCTGGTTGCTGCAGGAAAGATGCAAACCAGGAATGAATGATGATGCTTATAAATACAGTGATGTCAAATGTAGAAAAAAAAACTTTTAAAGATTATTTCCGCTAATATTTCCCAATTATAGAAATCCTAGGTGTTCATCCACATAGTAAATTTAAGATATCATTTAGAAACACAACTTTTATGTCACTTTTCTCTTTAAAGTTATTTACTTTCTTGGAATTTTTATTGTGGACTTTCAAACCAGCTTCAAATGGTCTTAGCACAAAACAAAAACTTGAGAGAAGAAACACAATAACCAACCAACTTTTCTAATAACACCATAGTCTTTTATGTGTATGTCCTCAGATAGAGCTTCAATAAAATTGGAGAATCATCCCAAGTACCTCAGATACAGAGGCACAATTACAGATAGCTGCTTGTCAGAACTCTGAAAGAGCTGATTGTTTATAGAAGTCACTATTTATAACTTAAGAAGGCGTAAAACTCACAAAATACGAAGATTCAATTATTACTGTTCCTTTTCAACATCGAGAGGCAAACATGCAGCAACGCCACAGGGAAGCTCCCTGCAAGCAACACTCACCTTATGATACCTCCTATATTTGGATAAAATCTTGCCATTGCTACTCCAGCTCCTACAATTGCAAGGTTCAGGGCGAGCACATGGAAAAGGCTTCAGGAAAGTGAAGAAAGAATGTTAAAATCTATGCTGTATTTCTTACCAAATACCACCAATTATGCTTCATTTTCACTAACATTTAACTGGTACATGGATGGTGTTTCCATTTGCATGACTCACCCTATTAAATCTAATTAATTTCACACCAAACATATCATCCACTGAATATTCAGAGTGCCAATTTTTAAATATCTACTGTTTTGACTCAAAATATTCTTAAGGACTAAGAATGCGTAAATTGGCAATTCTTCTGAAAAAAGCCATACGTGGTATTCAGCACTCAAGTATTTCAGATGGATATTCAAATACCCAAGAGACAATACCATATAACTTAATTCCCACAAGAAAGCATTACCTTGTTCAGAGAATAATCAGAATTACTTAAAGTGGAAACCAGAAGAAAGGAAAAGATGCATAGAGTGCAAAACATTACATAGACTACTAGCAGGGAAATAACACCTTAAAACACTCTACTGCATTTTGATAGAGGACAAACTTTTAAGGAGAACGATGGATGCCATTTAGTATACAGCCTGTGTCCTATTTATGCTGGAATTTTTTGTTGAATTTGTTTTTAAATATAATTTTCCTGTTGCTTTCCTTTCATGTTAAGGATGAAAAAATGGAGATTTTCTGTTCTGCAAAGCAGCTTTTAATGCATCAGACAAATTCAGTGTAGTTATGCACAGAGCTGAGACTCGGGAGAGTATCACTTTTGAGAACACGAAATGTTGGCATATTTTAACATAAGGTAAGATCAGGAAATATAATTAAAACCTGTGGTATTTTGGTCACACAGCTGTTTCTATGAAAGGAAAAAAGAATTCACACGGAGGAAACATACATACAGTTACAGGTTTTGTTTATTCTTCTGGAGGATATGATTTCCTAAAATACAAAATCTGTAAGCCAGGTGTGGTGGGGAAAAAAAAAAAAGGGTTTTTTTTCCCCCTAGAGTTAAAAATGGTAACCCCAAGGGGGTGGTGTCTCTCTTGGTGCGAACCCAATCAGCGCTCCTGCAAAATTAAAACATATGACATCAAACCGTAAAAGAAGGTTGATGTTGTGGTTGGAGGAGAGGTGGCCATGTTCAGAAGCCACGAGGAGAAGGGGCAGGAGCCCCATTGGGGGCTAGGCCCCCCCCAGGCTACAAGAACTTGGAACAGTGTTAAACCGGGCCGAGTTCTGTAGCTGAGAGCTGGAGGAGTTTCTCCACTGTGGGCAGCAGCAGGAGATACTGAAAAGCGGCAGCAAAGCAGCAGTGAATGGAGACTGTGGCAGAAAGCCAGGAGATAAGAAGAATCAGCAGAAACAAGCATGCAGCTAAGTAGAGAGACAGAGATCTCTAATGGAGAGAGAGAGAGAACTAAGCTCTACGGACAAAGTTTTGGGGTAAGAACTGAACCAGACCCCCCAAAACCCTTTTGAGACCCCTCCTAAGTGGAGGGGGTGGACTCCTACTGGATGGAAGTCCTAAAATGCAGCATGCAGCAGTGAGAGAGATGAGCTAAGAAGCTCAGAGACATCCTGAGGCAGGATCAGGATGGCCAGAAGGAATGTGGAGTAAGTGGCCTGCCCGCCCCGCTGCTGCTGCCAAGCTGGCAGCTTGAGGCAGAGCACAGGAGCTCTGATAGAACGGTTGAGGCAAAGGCTTTCAGCTGAAAGCTGCCCAAGACGTTCTGACTTAGGGGTAAACCCCCTGAGGAAAGGGACCGTCATGAAGACCCCTGTGCTTCGTGATATGACGTGGTGAAGCGAGCCTTTGTCCCGGCTCATTCGCAGTCCATGAGAGAGAGAAACCTTCGCTTGGAGTCAAAGGGCCGAGAGGGGTGAAAGGAGACCCCCTTGTGTGCAATGGGAAGAGATCCAGCTACAACAATCCAGCTACAGCTGCTGCATGGAAAAAGAGAAACACTGCTGCCTTGAAAGTGGAAAGGATCTTTTCCTTCTCCCCTTCTGGACTTTTATTGGAGGAGGAAGAGACTTGATCCAATCGTAAATATTGCTTTATCATAGCAGATAGTAAAGATTGTGTATATAATGTATTATAATATTTATTTCTGTAGTGATTGTAATATAATTCCCTTCCCCCCATATTGAGTCTTGTGTTTTGTCCGGAAAACCCCTCTCACACTGACTGAGTCATGGGAGGGGGGCTTGAACTCAGGAATTGGATTTTTGGGGGTCTCAAACCATGACACCAGGCCTATTTTTTTCTTCACTGTAGAAAGTATGTTTATTATGGAGGATGTCACTAACTAATAAACTTTTTAAAAGTGACAACTTCCATGGCTGAAAGGCTGCCTGCCGGTTTCCAAGTTAGGAAGAAAGTTTAGAGACACAGAGTAGTCTCATTAAACTTTAGAGGAATGAAGGTAATTAAACCACAAAGGAATAGTTTAAGCTATAGACTAAACTTCACTCTTAAAAACTGATTTCAAAAAGACAGAAATAATACCTTTAATTTTTTAACAGCGGTACAAGAGATGTACCTTGAGGAGAACTCAAGACTGCAGTGGGAATACAGCAGATGAAAGTTTAACAAAAATGTAATTGGATATAAACTTGGTAAAACCCTACAAATAAAAAATAAAATCCCAAGAATCAGACTTACTAGGGACAGAAGGACCAAATGTGTACAGCTTCTCTAATATTACTAAGGAAAGCCAATTAACTAAACTGTTCACAAAAAGGTCTCTGCCATTAAAAACTACTTCCTCTCTTCTCACACGTACGGCAGCTTGCAAATCTTACTGTCAAATAGCACAAATTGAAGCCAAAAGTTTATGAACACAGAAAATGACAGCACTTCTTCCATTCCATTTTCGCTGGGATTATTTTTTTAGCAAGAGGGACTGAAAAGAGCATAGGCTTAGTAATTCAAAAATGTTTTGCAAATTTGTGTCAGTTCAGAGTATTTTAGCAGAAAACCTGAAAAAATTCCAAAGTATTTCATTCTGGCATGCTTTAAAACACAAGACATGATTTTGTTGTTTGAAGCTGTTGCTTCTAAAAAAATTAATTCCAGATTCTTATAACCTCAAAAGCAAAGGGGTTGTTCGTGTATGTTTGGTCTGAAATGAAATATTTTTCAATTTCTTCTTCTGGGAAAAAATTATTGGGTTGCAAGGGGACAGTGTGTTTTGGCTCTATTCAAAACAAGGGTCCCAAGATGTCGGAGCCTCCAAAGCAACTCTTGTGGAGTACTGCTTTCCAGTTTTAATTCACGCAATTAAGCAGGATCCTCAAGAACAATACCAAAGCAGAAGGTCCAGGTGTTTCAATGCGAAAGACTACACTGCATTTTTTTCCCAGAACATCCTTGCTCCATATTCTACCTTTTGAAACAGCCTGAGCTGTAACCATATTATTGACAACAGGTATTTAACCTGCAAACTCTTTCTTTTACCTAGGCAGATATTCATAGCTCATCTCACCTCCAGGACAGTAAAAAGCCTCATTCTTATGGAGAGAAAGACAATACCATTTAGAAAAAAAGCCCTATCCTTCTGAATAAAGTAAAATCTGATATCTAGGGCTACAAGTAGCTGTATTATTTGATATAGTACTTTTCATAAGACTGTAAAGTTTCACATAGGTGTATTCCAGGTAGGATAAACATTTTTCATAGCCCAGGACATTTTAACAAGTTCTAAATTGCTCAGGTTTAGCCTGACACTGGCTTACGGTACAACTAATGGTCGCCATACATTGCAAAATGATGTCAGAAAAACAGCATTTTTGAGGGGCAACACCATACCACCTCTGCTTATTCTAACAGTAAGAAGAAAAGTATTTAGATGATGTTAGAGATCACAAAAGATTTGGCCCATTCTTATTTACTACCCTGCTACCATACAACTGTTTTCTAAGCAGTGTAACTTTCTTCCTTATGGTCCATGGCTGCAGAGTTGGGCGTCCCATTCCAGGGCTGGACTGTCCACCTGGGCAGCCTGGTTAGGGCTGCTGCTCTGAGGCACAGGATGGGTTGTCTGAAGGAGGCTGTTAATTCACACAGGAGGCACACCCACGGCAAGTCTTTCATATTCTGTCCTCAGTCTCAATATTCTGGGTTCGACAGAGGAAGGCTCTAGCTCTTTATTATAAAGGGAATCACTGCTCACCTGCAAAAATCCTGCAATCCCACAAAAATGATAGCAAAATAGAGGAAAAAAAAAGATTTTAAAAAATTCAAGCTTTGTCCTAAATCTTTCCTTTTTTTCCATATTGCAAGGTTAACATTTCAGACTGACAGAGCAGAGAAACAACAATGCCTGAAGATCGTTAGAGGATTTGCTCCATCAAGTTGTCTCCTGTGGAACCAGCAGTTACACTTAAGTCACTGAACAGCAGTGACCATAAATACCTAAGTAATTCTGGCATCCCCAAAGTAAGAATCATGACAAATGGTGAAACCAAACCATAGTGCAGGGGAAATTTAAAGAAAGAAACTGATTTTAAATCCCCTCAGGTCAGATGCAAGGAAATTAGCAGAAGTGCTGGACTCAATGTGGAGCCACAAGGTGAATAGACGCAACAAGGGAAACTGGAAAGCAAGGAAAAAGCTAATCAGGGTCATTAAGTAAGAATTTTGAAAGGTTACTGTACCTAAAAATGCATTTTCTTCATGGAAATCTCGCTCAAGTGACATTGGTCAGAAGATTATGAATCACAACCACCAAGAAGCAAAACAGCAGACAAGTGAAGAGCACATAAGCAATCATACATGCAAACAGCAGAAATGTATTTCATTGCATCAGAAGACATATATCTGTGGGAGAACTGGTAGGTCTGCTGGGCTACCATGGAGTAAAGGGAGGACAATCATTAGAAAAAGCAAAGTGATTTTTGTCCATCAGCTTATTTAACCTCTCAGGACAGGAAAGACGATAAAAAGTTTCAAAAAGTTATCAGATGGCTGTAAAAAGCATATAATTAATCAACGGAATTTCTGTCACAAGTATCAGTGTAGCCAAGAGCCAGAAACAATAATAAAAAAAATTGGCTTTCTGTACATATAAGAAGATCCAGAGTCACGTAAGAAACAGCAGATAAAGTACATGCCTCTGGGTCTAAGTCGGCTGTTAAATGATGCCATTACAAACATATCTCACTGTAGAAAAGAAAGTAATTTCCAAATACACAATATTTTGGCCTTCCTTTTCACCACAGGGAGAGTAGAGAGAATGAAAAGTTCCTTGAGTTTTGTCCCAGTACATCACTATGTCGTAATCTGTACACTAGCACATATTTTGCAAAATGAAAGAAGGAATTAGGATGTCTTCTCTTGTTTTTAAATCTTTTGTAGTAAGCAGAGAAAGGCTGAAGGCTCAGTGGCATCAAGTGCACCCTCAGTACCAAACTGTGTGGGGCAGTAAACAAGCTGGAGGGAAGGGATGCCATCCAGAAGGACCTTGACATGTTGGACCAATGCAAACCTCATCAAGTTCTACAAAGCAAAGTGCAAGGTCCTACACTTGGGTCAGGGTAATCCCAGGCACACCTACAGATTGGGTGGAGAAGTGATTGAGAGCAGCCCTGTGGAGAAGGACTTGGGGATGGTGGTTGATGTAAAACTCAACATGAGCTGGCAATGTGTGCTCACAGCCCAGAAATCCTGGGCTGCATCAAAAGCAATGTGGTCAGCAGGTTGAGGGAGGTGATTCTATTCCTCTACTCTGCTCTTGTGAGACCCCACCTGGAGTGCTGCATACAGTTCTAGTGGCCACAACATAAGAAAGAGACCTAACTGTTGGAGCAAGTCCAGAGGAGGGCCACAAGGTTGATAAGAGGACTGGAGCAACTCCTCTACGAAGACAAGCTTTCTGAGAAAGTTGGGCCAGTTCAGCCTGGAGAAGAGAAGGTTGCGTGGGGACCTCATAGCAACCTTCTAGTATCTGAAGAGGAAGCCAGAGAGGGGCTTTTCTTCAGGAACTATAGTGATAGGACAAGAAGTAATGGGTTCAAACTGAAAGACGAGAAATTTAGGTTAAACATACAAAGAAACTTTTTACTGTGAGGGTGGTGAGAAGAGGTTGCCCAGAGAATTTGTGGATGTTCCATCTCTGGAACTGTTCAAGGCCAAGCTGGACAGGGCTCTGAGCAACCCGGCCTAGTGAAAAGTGTCTCTGCCCCTGGTAGAAGGATTGGAATAAGATCTTTAAGATCCCTTCCAATCCAAATCATTATATGATTATATGTGATGGTGCCTGTCTGAAGACTACTGTGCGCAGCATGTCTACACATGTACTTGCTTTTAAGATAGGCAGAGACACAGGTGACTGATATTGATACATAAGGGCAAGAGAATCCTCCTTCATAGAATCGGGGCACTTTTGCTGTATTCCTGACTGCTGGAAGACACAGGATACTCATTTCCCTTATGCTTCAGACAAGCAAGTTCCCATTGTTCAGCTGATGCTTGATGTGAAACTTCTGAGAAGAAAAAGTTATTTATTGTCTGCTTAAGCTTTTAAGTTTCAAGAGTGCAAGTTGCTTCATCACTCAAGACTATGGGTAAGTAGGATACACTATAGATGTACACAGCATAGGCCTACAAAGTATCTAAAAATCATGGGACAGAAGAGATGCAAATCAGTCTTCAGACCGTAAAAGCTCCTCTGAAGATGAGTAAATAGTTTCTCATTATAATCCAGCTGTAATCCATGGCCTATCAGCAAAGAACAGGTTATGAACCAGGATTTGGTAGAATTTGCCTTGGGTTATACCAATTATCAAGACTATGAACTGCAAGAGAGAAACTAATATCTTGGTGCTTCATTATAACCAGTGTCAGAAAATATTAAAGAAAAAGGAGTAAAACCCAAAGAATGAAATGGATCTGACCAATACAATCACTACTAGGAAATAAAAACTATCTGGCAGCCCTGCAAACCTGTGTGTGATGAAGCTATGAGCATCCCTCCAGCCTTCCAAGTACTCCTGCTAATACCTTCATGGCTATCTGTTAACTCCATCCATAGCAGCAGGCACCCACATCTGCAAAAAACTGCTGATATGAAGAAGCCTGACTTTTAAAATCAGTGAGCCTCCATGTGGAGCAACTTACAGCTTAAAAATGAAGATAGGAAAATTTATAATGGAGACTTGGAACAAATGGACCAAAAGCAGGAGGTGTTTTTGTGAAGATTTTGTTGTTGTTTGGACAATTATAGCCAGAAGGCAAATTTATAACCTTATTTCAGCTGTAAAGAAAACAACATAGGAAAGGTGCACCTATGGAAACACATGTGATTTAGCACATTGAATCACAGGGTTAAAGGAGGCTTTAAAAGAGCCTCAGTTCTTTTCCTCCTGCTTCATCCTTTTAGTTCACTACTAACACCAAAATCTTCTTTAGACACATGACCCAGAATATTCTCTTACACCTAAGAGCTACAGCACGAGTCTCACAGTTAGTCTTCTTACTGCCCAAGAGCTGTTAGCCTCAATTACTGAGGATTTCAACAAAAGAAGACAAGTTTATCAAACTACTAGTAGAGTGCTCATTTTCCTACACAAAAGCCATGGAACTTAATATTTCCAGGTAGGTTCTTCAGAGTGGATCAACAAGTTACCCAGTAAGACATCAGTTTATGTCACTAAAAGCTACATCTTTGTATTTGCAAAATGTTTCCCCACAGAAGCAGCTCTGGGAAAAACCAAAAATACTGAAGTTTTTCCTAGAGAGGTGATAAAGATACAGTGCCACTAAAGATACAGTGCCACCTTCATCAGCTTATGACTGAGAACCAGTCATGAAGACATATTTCACAACCAGGTACTTAACCTTTACTATCCTCCTATGTCCTGTGTTTGCTACCAGCAAACAGGACATGTCCTGTGTTTGCTACCAGCCCTCATTGCATAGAAAAACACTAGGGCTGACCTTGGCCGTTGTAAATGCACAGAAGCCAGAGCCTGAAAGTTATTTGAGTGATTTTTGTGCTATATTTTAGACACCTGGAATACTAGAGAGGGAGACACAGCCAGCCAGAATATGCTACCTTATCACTATAGGTCAGAGCAATTTGTGTGGCTTCCTAGAAACTACTTTTGACTTCTCAGAAGCTCTAAATGCCTCCCTAAAAGGAGTCTTTTAAAAAAAAAAATAAATTAAAAAATGAGTGAAGCTACCCACAAGATATCCTGGAGACAAGAACCAAGGAAGTATTTGTATCACCACACTCTTCATACCATGAAGGCTTAAAAAAGCAAGCTGGAATTAACCTGAGAAGAGACAGGAATGAAGCTGTAGGTTCTAGAAGAAGGCATGAGGGAAATGAAAACAATTCTGGTCAGGGATAACTGGAGGGAGGAGATAGGAAGAGGCACATGCACATAATATAAAGGACATGACTATTTCTCAGTGGTTGTGAAATCCATGTTTAGCACTTAAATAAATGGCCTTGTTTCCAACAGTAACTTGTAGTAGTTCCTAAAAATCTCCTCAACATTGAACTGCATACAATTTAGCATCAAAAAAAGCAGGTACTTATTTCACTGCCTAATTTTAGGCATTCAATTTCTAGAACTTCTGATACCTATTTTAAGACTCAGAAGAAACGTGAAACTTGGAACAACATCTTTGCAGACTTGTATGCTACTGCTGATGCCACAGAGGAAATACACATTCCTTCCTGAGAACCCTTTTTTTCCTTTCCCCCATCAACAGTAATTCACAACATAAAATAAGAAACTTGGAGATAAATGCCAACTTCTCAGCTGTGACAAATTCAGACAATGCTCCAAATATAAATGTCCCAGGCTTTATTTAAAAAACAAACTAAAATTAAAATCTGGATCAGCTCTTCCCTAGAGTTCAGAGACTGTGCAAATGCAGGGGTGTGGCTCACCTCTGAAATTAGCATGTAAAAAGCTATTTTTATAAGCATAGCAGCAGCCCAGATAGCACAACTAACAACTCTCTTAGCTATTAGCTCTGTTTAAAAACAGATGGATGATTACTAATCATGCACAATCAAAACACAGATGCCATGCTGAAAGGTTAATATCCGGAGTGTATGTCCTTCACAGCTTTAAGACTACTAGATTAAATGCTTCTGGACTAACCAATTTTTTTTCCTGCACAATTTCTGTTTTGCCATATAAATGCATAACACAAAAGGACTGTGTTGACAAAATTCCTCTGTTCATTGACAAAATAAAGAGCTAAACCAAAAGAACATCCCCTACTCCACTTTGCCAAGCTATAGGAGTTTGCAGGCACGTTTATTTTGCCTGACTATTCACTCTGACTCTACAAACAGTGTGAAACTAGGTTATGAAATGTATCTAATGTACAACGGAATTCTCCAAAAGCCTAGCCAAATTTCTGACAACAAAAAGTCAGTTAAGCAAAGTGTGCCAAGCTCTTGTCAAGGAACAGAATTCTTACCTTGGGTAAGCATTTCCAAAAAACTGTCTTAACAGCTGAACTCGTGCCAGATAGCCCAACAGTGGGTATACAGTCATCATCTGGAACAGCAGGAATATTCTTGCAACAAATGACATGATGTCATCACTGGGAAAGTTATCTAGAAAATTCTGGACATACAAATAGTGTTACACTTATCAATGGTGGCTTGATTGCATGTACCTGCTTATTTTAATACCTACATGTCAGAAAGAATGGGATAAAATCCAAGCAACTACAATTGCTAAATGAACTCCATAACGCGAAACACCTTCTCCCTCTTTTATGACTGGTTTGTCACCAAATATCAACGGATTTTTGAATATTACTATGCTGGTGTCAGTGTTAATATTAGTATTACATAAGGAATTATTTTCTAATCTTCTGAACATCCTCAAATAATTCAGGCTGTGGAAGGGCCAGCTGACCTTTTAGGCAGATAGATTCATATGCTCCTATTTCCTGTCATATCATACATAGTTATTAAAAACACGTATTTAATAAGCAAAACTGCAACACATACAAATGAGGAAGGGATCATATACTACAAGCAGGAACAGCTGAAAAAGTATTATAAGACTTAAGTATCATAGAAATACACAAATGGCTTCATAAACTACAGAAAATAAATGGGAAGAAAATAATTTGTCATCTAATGGTGAACTTCATTCTGTGAAGCTAGTTCAGATGGTTCAAAAAATCATGTCATGGTTTAACAGTGGTACCAGTTCTAACTGATCTACGTCAGAGGAAGCCTTTGACTTATTGCTAGATACTATGCAAGAGACATAGAACCCTTGGCATAAAATGGATCCCCAACTGGTAACTTCTCTCTCTGAAACAATTTAGGGTGTGGAAATCAGGCTTGCCTATAAGCAGATAAGAATTTAATAGCCTTCATAGGGCGTTTCATGTGGTGCTGTTATCTGAAGAACTCTGATGGCAAGGCTCACTACAATATTAGACTCCAAACCTACTCAAGCTTGCATTCACATTTTATTTCTTCCAGAGTCCCAGTGAGTGGGATTGGTCACTGCATACACAACTAAACATAAACTTTTCAGGATTAATGAAGCTAAAAAAATTAAAGTCTCAACTGTTCACTTTTTCATTTTGGTCCTTTTTCATCACTTTCACAGAATATTTATAAAATGTTTGTTTTTTCAGAAATATTGGCAACCATACACAAATATAAATGAGATAACACAAGCATTACTCATATGCTTGTGGTAGTGCCCATGAGGTGTTAGCCACCTGACCACAGGCGAGGGCAGATGTGTGTGCCAGGGCTAGGACATGAAGCAAGAAGCAGTAGCTGTTCTTTCTTATTATATATTTATTAAAAAGTTAAGGACAAACATGGTATTCTGGAGTGCATTAGGAAGAGCATTGCCAGCAGGTCAAGGGAGCTGATCCTTCCCCTCTACTCAGCCCCAGTGAAGCCATATCTGGAGTGCTGTGCCTATTTCTGGGCTCCTCTGTACAAGAGAGATATGGAGCTCCTGGAGCAGGTCCTGTGGAGGGCAATGAAGATGATAAAGGGACTGGAGCTCCTCTTATGAGAAAAGGCTGAGGGAGAGTTGGGCCTATTCTCATTGGACCTTATATATATATATGTATTTGAACGGAGGGTGTCAAGAGGATGGAACCAGGCTCTTCCGAGTGGTGCTAAGCAATAGGACAAGAGGCAATGGGAAGAAACCAATGCACAGGAAGTTCCATTTGAACATGAGGAAGAATTTCTTTGCTGTGCAGGTAACCGTACACTGCAACAGGTTGCCCAGAGAGGTTGTGGAGTCTCCCTCACTGGAGATATCCAGGAACCATCTGGATGCAATCCTGTGCCATGTGCTTCAGGATAACCCTGCTTAAGCAGGGAGGTGGGACCAGATGACCCACTGTGGTCCTTTCCAATCTGACCCATTCTGTAATTCTGTGAAATAGATACAGCAGTAAAATATCTCACCTGTTCAATACATTCTTTGGATAATGGTGGAGAAGGAAAGGATGCAAAAATAATCACTCCAACATACAGATATGTTAGTCCCACCAGGAAGTATGCAATAGAGAGATCTCTCACCTGAGGAAAAACAAGATTTTATTTTGGCAAGCACTGACACACAAAACTATAAGAAATAAAAACTTCATGAGACTATGTCTATTGCCTTTATTACTATTACTTTTATATATATTACTTTTTTATATTTATTACTATTACTTAAACATTACTGCTTGAATGGGGACTTCAGATCTGGTCCCAGTCAGATCAGAAAGCTGCAAGGAGATATCCCAAAGTGAAGCTCAACAAGTATTATTTATCTCTTAAAATACAGAAAAGGTACCATGAAAGAGATATGCCAATAAATGTAGCATGTTATTTCTGGATGCACAAACATACACTAGTTATTAAAACAAACAAGAAACGCCCTCTACTTTCTTACATTCGCCTATTCCTGCTAAGAGCCCTGGGACACAGACACACTTGTCTAAGACAGAAAGCCCAGCAATGCCATAAATCACATTTCTTATCACAAATAATATCTTGCAATCAAAGGTATCAGCTACCCAACTGGTGATATAATGTAAGGGACATTTTTTAAGAAGGTGCTTTGAAACCTAAGAGGATGGTACAGTCTCCAAATCAGAAACTAATACATCAGGCTTCTGAATGAATGGTATAATAATGGAAGACATAGGTAGTACACCATTACATAAAAAAATACAAACAGAACAGAAATAAAAAAGAAAAGTGTAAGTAGTCACATATATGTCATATATATGTATATATGTATATATATAGGTAGTCATATACGTGTCCTTTACCTTTAGTATTGTATTTTATAATGACATTTCCATTTAAAATTACCTATCCTATATCCTACCTACCTATACTTTATTACTAAACAGCTTTAAATGTTCCAGGGAAATGCACTAAATTATAATCAAAAGTTTTCAGGAGTCAGTGCTGAAACTAGGGTCATATATCCATATTTAAATATAATACATATACTTAAGCATAGATTTAAACCTAAACTTCAATGTACGGTTCTGAAAATTTTGGCTATATTTATAAAATATCTAATAGGCACAAATATTTTCAACCACACAAAAAGAACTAAAAAATTAGCAGCAAAGCTACTCAAATACTTCACAAAACTTCAGAATCCACATATACATCAGAGTGACCACACAGCAATGTACTTGGTGGGTCACTCTTCTACACGAATTCCTGCTCTTGGAAATTACGAAGACCATTTGTTTCTAGTTATTAACTAACTATATTCTGTATAGGCTTACATTTTATTACAAAACACTCATCACCTTACACCAAAGCATTTGTTCAGCTGCTGCTAATAATCAGCTTCTGAAAGGATTACTAATAATGTTTCAACATGTGACCCTATTTTCCTAAGACTGAGAAGCAAGTCTTACTAGCTAGGCACAGGACCAAATTATTAGGATTATACTGTTTCCAGCCCAGGACAGTAATTATGATAATCCAGTCAGCTCACTGAGCATGAGCGAAGTTTGCTCACATCTGTGCATGGAAATGTTTCCCTTGGTGCTTCTTCACACTATCTCGTTGACTAAAGAAGCATATTTAAACTGCTCTGGGTTCTTCCAAGGCCAAGGCAGTTCCTGAGCAAAGTATAAACCGCTAGATTACAAATCTTAAGAAAAGTTCAGATAGAAGCCAGTTTTAGTGAGGGAACTGGACTTTCCTGCTCATTTTGCCAGAGCTTTTGTGGTAGAAGATTGTTGCCTGATGAGAAATATTATTTGCCTTTTAAAAGCACGTGGGAAAAAGGCATCAACGTGCTATGAATGTGTGCCCTGGGGTAGCCTTCAAGCCCTCAGCAGCTGCACCACGTTTCCAGCTCCAACCTCTTCCTCCTGCCAACAAGTTAAATGAATACAGAAGACGCTTCCCTGGTCTTCACTCTCCTCATACTGGTCACTGAGTAAGGACTATCAACTCCCATCAGAAGCTGAGCAATAGCATTTTTTTTAAAGTATTTGTAGAATTTCTCCTCAGTGATGTGAGAAGCTGTACAGGTTTTTATACAACTACATCTTCAAAAGCACCTGTGCCCACTCTAAAAACTGATTTTATAAATACTAAATCTGAGCATCCAGATTTCTTACAGTTATTTATCAGCAGCTTCCATTAACTGCACACGTCAGAGACTAATCACGGTTTTGCAGAAAGATATGGACTCTCATTTCTTGAAGACAGGACTTGGACAATTGTTCAAAATGCACTCAAGACCTTAATGCAAATCATCTGCCAAAACCGGCTTTAAATTTGGTATTTTAGATGTATTCCTCATGCATAAAAACAGCATAGTAACTCAGTTTTTATTTGTACTGTGCCTACATATAAGTTCTAGAACCAACTGTACAGCTATTTTTGCTGTGACAAGTACATGCAGTTGTGAGGGCAAGAAATCCAAAATAAAATTCTTAATGCTTTCTTTAGCTTTCACATAAATAAAGGTAGATAGCTGGTGCATTATTACCTTCAATTATACTAACCAGTTCATGTTTTTAGAGTTCTTAAGGGTGTATGCTTTAATCTGTACTGAAACTAAGTGCTGAGATAATTTTGATAATGTATTTTTTATAGCATGTAACACAACAGACCATTTTCTTCAGGTGTTGTCACCATACAAAGAGTACCCAGATTTTGGTTTTCATAAGCTACAAAAAAAGAAATACAGACAACTCAAAAACCTGAACTTATTTTTTCTCAAACATCCACCAGTTCCCTTGCAAACATACGCTTCTGTACATGAGATGGTTATCTTTATACAAGAATGTGTGTTTGTGTATATAACAGGAACATCTTTTGATTAATGTTCATTACTCCTCAAGAGACCTGGGTTCACTCCCTAATGACCTTGACAATAAAGTTGAGACAGCACAATTCTAGATAAAACCAAAGGACACATAGGGAGAGATAAAAGGATTGATTTTAAGTGAGAGCATTAATTGCATTTTTCTTTTTAAAATTCGATACTTGAGCCATTTATATTCAGAATGGACATCACTGTGGTGAAAGTTGCCTGAGCATGAGAATACTGCAATCCTCACAGCCAGAATTTAAGAATCAAATGTAGAAAAAAACAATGGTTGGAAGAAGGAAGTATTGGGGAAATGAGATTGGAAGGGAAATATCAAAGGTAATGCAGGACAGAGTCCATAAGGATCACAGCCTGACAACTGTCAAGCCCTTATCAAGTGCACCTGAAGTAACAGGCAGACTTTGAGGTGGAACTTGGAGAACATATATTAGCTGCAGTTACTGCTGACCATGAGCTTTTGTGGTCAAATGAACAGAGCAAAAAAAGTGCCACTGGAAGAACTGAAAACTGGGTGACCAAGGCTGGCAGCAGCAATAGAACAAAGGAAGAAATCAACCTCCTAAAAAAAGCATGAGCCTGATAAATCGGGTGGAGCTGAAAATAAACAAACTCTGAAAGTACAAAACATTGTATCCCCCCAACACCCACAGGTGATGGCCAGGCCTGTGGTACAGGATTGGACACAGCCCAGTGAAGGCTCTGTGGCTCTACAGGTATTTCCTCTGTGATGCTGCAAAGAACAGGCAACTTCCAGGCTTGTTTTGCCTGTTGTATCCCACAGAGAAAACAGTTCACTCAGTACCCAGTGAAAGCTAGTTTGGGGAGTTGCTTCTTGGATGAAGAAGCCTGTATCAGTGCTTAGTAATTATTACCACATTCAAAGTACCTTTTGATCAATCATCCCATTTCAGACTGGTCGCTTCTCAAGAGAGACGCTGTTTCTGTGATATCACAACAGGACTTTGATCCATATCATAAAATCAGACTTTGCCTGTTCAAGCATCAAGGGCAAGTGACAACATTTAAATGGGTGACAAAAAAGTACTTCACCAGGGCAGATAATGCTGTGCATAATTTTGACTGGAAAGAAAAACCAATGGTAGATCGCCATAAATGGAAGCTCACTCTGTTTACAAGCAATAAACAGTGTTTCAATACAGAAAATAACAACCGTTTAGGGCTCCACACCTTCTGCAGTTACTATTTGGACAAAAAACATCTCCTGGTTCCCAGTCTTTCTCCCAGCTATATTCACAAACAACTGTTAGGAGACAGTACTAGTATGTTCATGCCTGTAGATCATGCTCTGGGCTTGTGCAGCATCTGTACAGTTGCTCAAGAGAAACAGATCCCAGATGTGAATCAGAAGAAAACTCAACAAACGAAACCCCCAACTAAACCCCTTCCTGTGACTGGGTTAGGTTTCTATGCAATCAGTTTTCAAACCAGTTGACTGAGCACTGTACAAACACTTACACTGATAAATACATGGAGGTAGCAGGCGGAGATGCGAACGAGAAGCCCAGCTTGAAACTGCAGACTAAGAAACTTGCTCAGGGCTTCTTCAGGATGTCCTGCTGACACTTGGCTTACTCCAACGCACTGCTCTTCTCACACCCACACCACTGTACCAGAATAGCAGCCAGAGGAATCCTCCTCCATGTGCGTTTTAGCTTTGGGCTGTGATACACGCCTGTGACCAGAATGGAAGCAGCTATTGTTTTGAATTTCTAACTCCATAAAAGGAATGTTATTGTTTCTCTTACTTTTTTCCACCTCCCCAGAGAGTTGTTCTATGACCACTAGTTTCAGCAAGTTCTCTTCAAAACTAAAATGGTGTTTTTCTAGCTTGCCAAGTTCTGTGCCTTTTCACAGAACTCTGAAGAAAATGACATGTTAACAGGTCAATCCATAAAACAGTAGAGTTTTTATTCGCAGAGTTATATCGGTATCTCCCCATGAGATACCGACAGAATAAAGCAGCTTGGTGTCATAAATAGATAGAAAAAAACCCCCTGACTTATGACAGAGGCTGAGAGTCCTATACATATGTAAATCTCCCACTTAATCCAGCAGCTTAGTGACATAATCACAAAACAGCTCTTCAAGAGCATAGATGCATCATTAACATATGCAAAGCACTTCTGAGACCTAGGTGAAAGGCTCCTGGTACACCCACAAACAGAGAAAGAAATCTCCAGCCAAATAAAACCCTTACAAGAACTTTGATTTCCCATTAAAAACCTTTGCTGCCATACTTCAAGATGTCCTTTCTGTGTAATTTGAACTTTCTTCTGGAATGCAAGAATATTGTCAAGGGCTTGGGATCCATTACTTGGAAATTCAATTTAAGCTCCAGGGAGGGCATTGGAAAACCTGATTCAAATGCAGGAAGGCAGCATTTCTTCCTCCTTAACACAGAAAAAGCAAGCTGGAGAAGACTCCAGGTGCTGCTCTTTGCAGCTGATTGCTTGCTCTAAGCTAAATAGAAGGGAAACCACAGGAAAATCCTAAAGAGGGCATTAGGCCTCCTCTGCATACAGAGCTGATTGTTGGAAATCAAGCCTTTAGAATTTGAAAGCCACAGCTAAAGAGAAATCTTGCCCTTTCTCACATCAAAAGATTTTCTTCAGGAAATTGAGAAAAAGCTTACTTAAGCTTGCTTTCTCCAGAGCTCCACTAACCCCCTCTTTAGTTGTTAAACTACTTTCAGAAAAGTCCATAAACCTCAAGCAGCTTTCCTGGAGGAGAATTCACGACTCTTTCACAGAAATGGTCACTTGCAAGTTGGTCTCAGTTCACAAGTACAAAAAAGTGACTACGTAGATTACTAAAGCAAAAGGTCATCTCAGTGCATTGGCACAAAATCTGCATTTCACCTTTAACTAATCAAACCAGATATATTTTATCTGATGTGTTGTGTAGGCAACTGGCTCCCAGTAGCCCTGCTTGAGTAGTGTGACAAGATGACATCCAAAGGTCCCTTCCAACCTAAAGCATTCTGGGATTCTATGACTTTGTACCAGCTATTATTTTAAATTCTTTGTACGTTATTGTAGCTACTTTTACAGCTAAGATTTTAATGAAGCTGGACAAGAATCCTGTAAAGTAGGGAGGAAAAAATTAAATAATCAAAACAGTTACAGTAAAAGTGTACTCTCAGACTCTAACTGCATATCATGTTTACTCTATTTTGTATTTTATAGTGGGAAGATATTCAGAAAGATCACAGTTTCAGCTGGATGTGCTGGATGAGCATTGCATAACCTTTTCAAGGGAAAAGGTCCAGTCCAAAGACTACATATCGCAGAGGTGCCCAATCCAGGCTTCAACTTTGACAATTTCCTAAATTGTGTTGGGTTTCTCTGCAGACTTTGACTTGGACTAAGACAAAAAACTACTGAAGCAACTCTAAGAAAAGCTACTATCTAGACCCTAAAACTATTTTTTAGGATTCTGCTAAAATCAGTCCTGTGCCTAATACTCTCCAGCATTTTTCATTCTTCAATTGGTCAGCTTTTCTTGAGTCTTTCATCATTGTCAAATCCTCTGCCTCTTGTGTGCAATTTGGCCATTTAATACCAGCTTGACCACAAGTAAGTTTGGGATGTTCCTCAAGGACTTCATTTGAATAAATTTGTAATGCATCTGTTATTCCCAGGTAGCCAAGAAAAGAATGTATAACTTTTTTCTGCTCAAATCACAACGAGTTACATTTTCTGAAGCTATTACAGTCCCTGGATTGATTTCCAGAGAGTCAGATAGGAAAAAAATTACTGTTGCCTGGAAATCTAGATACAAATCAGCACAGTCTTGTGAAATTACTTACATTGTTTTCTTGATTCCTGTTATTCTGAAGAAGTGTGATGACACAATTGTGGATGAAGAAGGCAAGTGTTAGAACCCCTGTGAGCTGAGGGAACAGAATCCTAAACTCTAAAAGAAGGGGAAAAAAGTGATAATAAGTTACTTCTTTGAAACAAACAATACCAAAATGCAGAGGACATACACTGCTGTGGAGCACACTGGTAGAAACATGAACCTCCACTTTGGAATGGGACACTCCATCTTATCTCGGACTATAGCCAATGCAAATATTTAATCAGGAGGTACAAAATGCATGAAGACAGTGATTCCTATATAACACACTCTTCAACAAGGCTTCTCCAATAGACACCAACCATCAATGATTATTAGGTTAACCTAGGATTTACACATACAAGCTTTACTGCTTCTCAACAGTTTAACTGGAAAGGATTTTTAAGGCTGGAATTGAGCATAGTGACACTGTGTACCTATTGGTTCCTGAACAGGGAGACAGGGGTAAGGAATCATTTGTCCTGTGTCTTTAGTTGCTAAGAAGTCACTTATGCTATCAGAGGCAAAACTATATCTGTAGATGTTTAAGAGGTTCTGCTTACAAACCAGGGCATAAAGAAAGACAGAGAAACTTCTTGTCTTACCAGGCTTCACAGCATATATTACAAAATTTTTTTATTGTCCGTGGGAATAGCTTTGCTCTGTTTCTTTTAATACTCAAAGGATCATGTTCACAAGATGGTGATTCTGGAAGTGCTGCAAATGGTCTAGGACTTCACCAACGGGTAACATCATTGAAGCACATCACTTGGTATTACATAAGAATATATACACTCTACAGAGTATTAACAGCAGTTAGAGATCCCTGAGATAGCTCAGCTTCTTGAAAGTATCCAGCAGTATATCAGAACACTTACCAGAGGTTTGCACACCCTTACAGATCAAACCACAGAGAGCTCCATGCAAACATATTTAAACGAGATTTCTGTAAAGCGCTATGAAGTCAGGAAGGTAAACACACCCCAGGCAACTAATGAATGGAGGGCTCATCCAAGCTGAAAGAATATGCTTTCCCTAGGGCTGGATTCACTGTACCTTCACTACCCAACTAGCATGACACGCTACTGATAGAACTAATTGCAAGTGACTTTTTGGGTTGTTTTCCATCCACTACTTTAATCTCAATAATAAAAAGCAAACTGACAGATTCAGAAGCTCTTTCAGCACCACATTTCCCCATCAGTACACCTATCAGTAGTATCTGGATTTGTATGCATTAGCTACACGCTTTGTTTATCTCCTAGCGGTACCAGTCACATTGCCAAAATAGTCAAACTACCAGGTGCTGTACTTCTCAGTAGACCTGCTGCACATGTGTCATGCTGTAACTCATTTTACACTAGTACTGCTTAATAGATCTTGGATATGAACTTCAAGAGGCTTAAAACCTGATTTCTTTCTTAGACTGGTTTATGGTTTATGTGGCTTTGCTAGTGAACCACAGTCTGGGCATATTTTCTCCTGTACTCTCAGGAAGAGTCCATAGATACAAGGCCATGTGAGCAATTGAAGACTGTCCACTGGGGCAGTTCAGGTTAAAACCATGATTCCATGCTCACAATGGAGCAAGACCAAACATTGCAGTCTATCTACTGTGCAACACATTAACAAGTATAATTTCTACTTACCGACAGCACTAAGCATAATGCCATACAAAACAAATCAAGTCATTAACACAGGTGCTAATCATGCAGTGCTTTGAAAACCAAATTTTTACACTGGAGACAAAAGCATCTTGTTAAAAATAAATGCAGCGATGGGAGGAAGAGAGCATAAATAGCACTGTTTCCGAACTATGTACATCTATCTTTAAGTTTGTACTTATGCTGCAGTAGACAAGAGGATTCTCAAGTAATTATGGAGATAATCCAGTTCATCCTCAAACCACCTGTTTCGTTCTTGTACACAGTCATACTCACAAAAGCTGCCTAGCTTTGAAGACTCAGATGGAAAGAACAATAATTTTTTTCCCCTGGTGATGTGACCAAGCTAAAGAAACTGTTTTACATAGCCTTTCACTTGTTTTTTGGCATTCAGGTGTTGAATAGAGTTCTGAATTCCTGGCTGAGATGAAGAAGGAATGACCTTCAACAGTCACAGAAAAATGAACAAACAGATTTGATGACAACTAAGGGCTGAGGGGTGGAGAAGTGGAATACTAATTTTTTTAAGCAGTTCTCTTTTGCCAAGCATACATGGAATACACTAGTTGCTTATTCTACTTATTTTTGTGCCAGTCAATTTCAGTTTAACTAGAGAGCTGAATCAACCCAAACAGAGCGGTAGGGGAAGACAAAGAATAAGTAGGTGCAAGAACACTGCAACTGTGATCTGCAAACACTTAAATCAGTTGAATTTCATATCACTTTTAACTTTACTCAACTATCTGTATTTTACTCACTGACTTGTTACTCTTGTTTCCACGTTGTGTAACTATAATTCCACTAACTAGAACAGACTCCATTAGAAATCAGGAACAACTCCAGTGTTTCTTTTTTTGATTTCTATCTTGTTACAGTAACTCAAAACCCATCTGAATGTTTTAAAGTTATCCTTATTTTCTCCAAGTCTACCTTATAGGACCTAGCAATAGTTTGCAACTCATGTCTAAGCCTTAGTACAATGTTTACTGTGACTGTGAAACTAAAAATGTGCAAACCCACAAAAGAAACCCTAAGAAGATGTATATCTCCTCTTAAGTAAATAAGTAACTTCTAAAGCAGGACAAAATACTCTTGTTTCTAAGGACAGAAGGAGTGATAGTATTCAACAGTGCAGGACACAGCTCCCTGGAGCTAACTGATCATACAATTTTGCCTGCTAAGGCATGGGGAAAAGCCAACTAAGACATAATCCCAGATCTCTTATTCCAGGCCTCTTAAAACAAGAAACTAATCTTTTTAGACTATCTGTTCATGCAATACCAAATGCCACTTCTTTGTGACTGTGACATCTCAGAAAGTAATTCTGAATGGTAACTTGGAAAGATCAAACAGCCAACAAACAACACTCCAGAAAAATATACTGGAGAGCTAATGGGTGTTTGAAAGAGAGGACTAAGACTATGACCTAAAACTTGAGATAGATTGGGAAGTACAAGAAAACTCTACTTGCAAATTACAGTGAATGAGCTATTTCATTTAAGCAAGACAGTGTGTGAAGAACTTAAAGCACCTTTTTCAGCCAGTCTATCTATAGTTTGTCATTTTTAATTGCTACTGAAACAGGCATGATCTGAAATTGGTGCAAGAATATAGAATAATATAGATGAAACAGGACTACAGCAAGATCCCTGTCACATGATATATGCTGGAGATTCCTTTGACAGGCACTCCTCTTCTCTACTGTTGATATCGTCTCTTAGTTAAGGAATATCACTTGGGAAAGGGATTTGTTGTTGCTTTATTGCAAGGCATCCTTCCTCTACATGCAACATCAGACAGCATTTCCTCAATTTATTCATGCCACAGAGGTGTTAAAAGGTGAATGAGGAATATGTATGCTTCATTACTGCATTTTAACTATCTTACCTGGTACAAAAAATTCATTCTCTGCAAACCAGTTGAATTCTAAGTGTATTCCCAGATGAGCAGCCTTTACTGTAACCAGTAAAACTAGGTAGACAACTGAAACTGTACCTGGAAAAAACAAGAGCCAAACAAACACCATAATGTAGTAGGAAGTATTTATGCAGGGTTTTATTTCTTCTTCATCCAACTAGTTATAATACCCTAAACAGTTGAGGTTGGTATTCATTCTTAATGGTAGGCTAGGTTTAAATTTTTTCTTTACTTCTATAATAGGTCAGAGAGAAAAAATAATGCACCCAATGCAGCAAGTTTAATGTTCTCCAGGCTCTGCACTAGTGACAGTGGAAGAAGTACCCTGTAGTCCCTGTTGCTGGCCAGGTAGAAAAGTCTCTAGGCACTAATAGATCAGTGCCAGCTTCAGCTGTCAGGATTTTATTCTAACCTGAGACAACACTGGTAACAGTATTCCAGCTACTACAATGTTCATTTAGTCACTGACTTTTTGAACCAAACAGCCCAATGAAACAAACACCTCTACTACAATTGTGAACTTTACACTGGGAGCTAGAAGCTGATAATGATATTAGATCGCTACAAATTAAAGCCTTGTCTTAATCATAACCTTGGATGACCTTGATCACAACACTGGATTTGCATTCCAACTCATTGGTTCAGAGGCATCCAGCAGTACTCTGCACAGCTACAGCACTACAAATAAGATCACAGATGGGTATAAATGCCTTGCTGTGTATTCATGTGGGATGGAGAGCATACGATCTTGGCTCAGGTGACTTGAAAGAGATAAGGACAGAACAGCAACTGCTCAAAAATTGAAGGAAACTGAGTAACAATAATTAAGGCTACTGCAATTCACCTCCTGGCCAATAATACTTCTAGTGAACAGAGAACAGGCTATAATTACACAAAACCAAAAAATTAGACTTTTACAGTTTAGAATATAGATTCAAAAAACCCATAATTTCATTCTAGCAATATCTGCCAGGTTAAAAAATAACTGAAGAAATTATCACTTGATTACAACTGACAGCATAATCAAGACATTAGGAAGACAAAAGGTTCTGCACTTGAAGATGAGCTAAAATATTCTGTAGATTACTAGTGAATTAGGTTTCCATGAGTACAAAGGTAAGTGAAAGATCTCTACTAAGATTACTGTCAACATTTCAAAAACTGCCTTCTGTTTCTTCTTGTCCTATAAACGTCAAGGTTTACAAAAATTAAGGCAACTTTGAACAGCTTCTGAATTACATAATAATCTATCGAAAATATGAGAAATTAATATTCGGGGAGGGTTATTCCTTCTGTCACACCTATCTACACAAAAACCTTCCTTTTTGCACAGGAACACTATCAAGTACCCAAATTTCTGTGTGGTATTTACACAGCAGTTCCAACAGCAGCAGATTCAAGCTCTAATAAAGTGTCACGATGGAACAGAGGACAACCAAGACCTTCAAATCCCTGTCCTCTACCTACTTTACAATACATCTCCAACTTTTTCAGCCTGTTCTCTGACCTCCATCTACTTTTTCCCTTCTCTTCACTGTGGGCTTCAATGCTACGCTCTCAGACCCCTGATACTCCATAAATTGTGACCAACTCCACCCATCATCCATGTGCTTTATCCACTTTACCAACCCCACCCACCTTGATCTTCTATCTCAAGACATGGAAGGAAAAAGTCACAATTGCTGCCCCTGTAGCACAAAACAGCCCACTGTATTGGGGGCTGGGACAAAGCACAGAAGCAGGTCACATTGGCTGAATGATGTTGTGATTAATTAATCAGTTGATTGGCAGCCAATTACTTCAGGTCAGAAGCAATTAATCTTTGGAAGTAATTGCCTGTTTTGAAATGTTTACCAGGCAAGGAAGGCTATGCCTGACTATACCCAAGTAGTATGTATCAAATGCTGCATAGTAGTAAGTGTACCACCATTTGGGTGGTATATCGGTTGTAGATGTACTGGAACTTATTTTACAGGATTATCAAGCAAGCAAAGGGAAGAAAAATTAACTCCCTATTAACTGTAAGATTCAAGCAAAGCAGCACAGAAAGCACAGCCTATGGGATTAATAAACCAAAAACCTCCTTTGAGGTACAACATGGGCAGACAGCAAAATACTGGAAGGGTGGCTGGAAAGCTGCCCAGTGGAAATGGACACCTGGGGATGCTGGTTGACAGTGGTTGAACATGATCCAGCAGCATGTCCAAGTGGCCAAGAAGGCCAATGGCGTCCTGGCCTGTATCAGCCATAGTGTGGCCAGCAGGACCGGGTCAGTGATTGTCCACCTGTACTGGGTGCTGGTGAGGCTGCATCTGTGACATGAATACTGTCAGTTTTGGACCCCTCAAGACAAGCAGGACATTGTGGTGCTGGAAAGTGCTCAGGAAAGAGAAACAAATCTGGTGAAGGGTCTGAAGCACAAGTCCTATGAGGAGTGGCTGAGGGAGCTGGGGTTGTTTAGCCTGGAGGCTCAGGGGAGACCTCATCCCTCTATAAAACTTCCTGAAAGGAGGTTGTAGTCAAGTAGGGGTCTGTTTCTCCTCCCAAGAAACAAGCAATAGGACAAGAGGAAACGGCCTCAAGCTGTGCCAGGGGAGGTTTAGACTGGATATTAGGAAAACTTTCTCCTCGGAAAGCGTTGTCAAGCATTGAAACAGGCTGTCCAGGGAAGTAGCTGAGTCACCATCCTTGGAGGTATTTAAAAGATGTGTAGACGTGGCACTTACAGACATGATTTAATGGTGAACTTGGCAGTGCTGGGTTAATGGTTGAACTCGATGACCTTAGAGGTCTTTTCTAACCTAAAAGAAACTACAATTCTACTTAATGAAGTAGCTTTCACTGTCTTCTATACATTTTAGTTACAATGAACTAATGCTTTCATAGTATTTGTTACCTACCTAGGACATTAAACTTTGCAAAGAAGGATGGAGACTTCAGATTTAGCATGGGTAGGAGAACAGCAATCAGGTAAAATGGTACTGTTTGTGATTTGTTCCACCACTTCTCAAACAGGGTAAAACTCGTAATGTTGTCAGCAGAGAACACCACACTTCTGTTCCGTGGCAGGTGACCGCTAGCAGCACTTGGACAAATGACTGGAAGAAAGAAAAGAAAAATATTCTCACATTAAAAGAGCTTTACTTGTACAGAATATTCACAGCCAAGACCTGTGATTTCTGATGTGTTTTACCTATTGAGCACTGCTCAAAAGTAATGTTCGACATCTCAGTTCCTCACTTCTATTTGTTTTTTTTAATCAGGAGTTCATTGCTAAGATTCCACTGCTAGGCACCTTGCACACTAATCTGACAGTGCTACAGTTCTTCCAGCTGAGCACAACAAAGATGATAATCTGTCTGAAGCCCAAGTTGTGGGACAGGATCAGCTTTCAAGGTCACATACTTATAACTAGGTGTGTTCAGTGCCTATGTGCACCTGGTTGGATCAAATCCTAGCAATGCACCTCTGCATCTGGCTGCAAATTTGGCATCCTAATCTGTCTCTGAACACTTCAGTAAGATCATAGGACCCAAGACGCAAGCACTTTTGTGTACAGAAGATCTTGAATTACTGCACATTGCTCTAGAAACATATAAACTAAGGATGGCAACAAAGCAACTGGCACATCTAAAACTCGTGCATTAAACCAAAAAGCTCTTGTCATCTTGGTGCTGTGCCAGGGCCAAGTAGATCACTTGTACATAAAAGAAGAAATTTAAGACATGCTCCTGTAACACTGCTAAAAGGTAACGTCACACTCTTGTTACATGGTGGCTGATCAATGGCAGCACCTGAACAAGTGACTGCAACAAAACCAACAAAACAAAAAGATCCCTTGATAAAAACATGTTCATTTGATTTTTCTAACACATGACTATGAAGCTATGTGTTGAAACATAAACCTGTCATATTGTTCTCATAACGTCTTATTTTAAATCTTGGCATCCCGCAATACTCAATAGCCACCCTCCTACATTGGCTGCACTCCTGTTCTGTTAAAAAGGCAAAGGTGTAAAAAGTGTTCTTTTTACAAGCAAATTTCATGCTTAACAGAGGATTGTCTTTCAGACCCTGAAAAATGCTTTTGTTCTTAATGATCTCCTTGGTAGCCCCGAATGTCCTGTCAAGAGCCACTTGAACATCTGGCAGCCCCTAATTTTGTGAAGTAGATGCTTCAGATCTTTTATTTGGTGGAGGACAGTGTGGAATATTGTTGTCTACTCTGCCTCCAAGTTATACACCCCTGCTGCACAAGAACAGGAGAGAACAGCAGAAGTAGGAGGGAGCACAAGAGAAAAAGCACTGCAGCAGTTACTGGTGTCTTGCTGGTAAGGACTGTTGGAGAAGCAAGATTCAACACTAGTGCAAACGCAAATCAACCACTTTTCAGAATTATTTCTCAATTCCTTTGCCTGACTCTATCATCTGCTCTCTAGAAACCCATCTGCAGCTTTTGTGACACACAGCTGCCCAGCTGGTTAGGATACGTTTCCTCATTTCTTATGCACCCAGGATGGAGAAACCTTTCTGCTTCTTAACAAAGCACTATAAATTCAGTCACTACCCACAGGCAAAAAATCACGGGTTAACAATGCCTGCCTTGCTCCTGCCTTCATTCTACATTGTTCTGCCTACTTAAGAACTCTCAACAGATCTATTTTCATACCTGACTCCATTTTCTTCTCTCAGTTGGGCAAATGTCAGACTCTCCAAAAAACACAAGCAGAGGCTCAAGTAGCCTGATACTTGTTTCTTTTTTTGCACTCAGCATCATAAAAGCTGTTCTTACATAAGTTTTTTAAAAAAGAGTCTTGGTGCAGAACTGGTGAGTAGCAAAGCTACCCCATACAAGATTTTAAACAGTAAACAGTTGAGGCGCCTCAACTTGAGGGTGTGAAAGTTAAAATTCCACTGTTAAGAAGACTAACATTCATGGTTTTAAGGAGCATGTATCTGGCATACACAGACTTGTCATTGGCTTTTTAATACTTATTCTCACACCCACTTTCTTTTCTTTTTTTTTTTTCCTCTCCAATTATTAAGCTTTCCAAGTGTGTGGTTATTTGTGAAAGTACAAAGGCCAGATAGAAAATTACAGGTTTTTTAAAAACATAGTTAGAACTTACGATATATACTTTAGAACTGGAATGTGGTTAGGTATGGAAACACAATGATTTGCCCACCCCAAACCAGGAAACACAATACTATTAAGTGCTTGTTACCTTTGTTACTTCCATTGGTGCCAGGAACAATATCTGTTACATTAATGTCATTAACATAGTCTGAAAAGAAAAATATCTTGTTATCAATGTCCCAAACCTGTTAGGTTTTTATCTTTTGACTTGATAAAAATTAGGTAAAAAATATTTTTTTTAAAATTTCATCAAAAATGACATTACATTGGCTCACAATTCTTGCATTCTTTGTGTACTACTGACTTCTAGACCATCCTCCCACATGAAATCAATTTGCTCTCACCTAAAGTGTATATGCAAATCTTTTAAAAAGTCATCTGAATGTATTAGAACTAAATATAGTAGCCTACTTGGAATACTTAGAAATACCTGCCTGGAAGGTGCCATTGTGTAAAACCTACATCCTATTACCCATTTTATAACCTAGTAATTAATTACGAAAGTTAGGACAAGAATCCAATGATTGTTATCTCAGAGCAAACAACTTAAGTAAGAATTCTACACAAATATAGATAAGTGATAAAATAACATGCCAACCCCAGGGAAAAGCAGGTCTTTTTTTCCTTAGAAAAGGAAGTGTTTCGATCATTTTGAATTGTGCTTATTAGAATTGGAGTTATCTGGTTTAGAATAATTTAGGATTCAAGAGTCAAACTTATTAAAAATAACCCCAAGTCTAAAATGAAATGGCCATAACAACATATAAATTAGGTCAGCTGTAAAATACATCAGTCATTAACCAATAAAGCATGTCCTTCAGGGATAGGGGGAATTCTAATTAAACACTGTTTAAGAGGTCTAAGTATCTGTGCTGTTATTTGCCTCAGAGATTTGCTAACTCCTTCAAAACAGAAACTCGTAAATCTTAGTCGACCTATTCAACACTAGAGTCAGATTGTCAAAGCTCTCAATTCCATCATCCATTCCCACAACTCTACCTAACTGATTGTACCCACAAATGCTTCTATGTCTGTGCACATACAAGGGTGTAAATAATAGTTCTGTTTTGTAGCAATACCACACTATGTATTGTTCTTTCACTGTGCTACAGTCCATTGTTTTTTCAAAAACACTTGCAAAACCTTTCTATATAGCAACATTCTAAGTGTGTTTGTTGAAATCTAGAATGAAACTAGATTTTTTCATTTCATTAACCTGGATCATTTCAACAGTCTAGCCTATTATATGGCTGTTCAAATAGTTACACCCATGCAAAGAGGGAGTGAAAAGACAAAGTGAAAACAAGCAACCAGGTTTAGGTTGTTTGAATTACACCAAGAAGCCTCATTACTGACATGCAAACGAGATGAATGGTACTTTGTCTTTCATTAAAACCGCACTTTGAGAGAGAGACTGAGAAAGTGACTTTGAAAACACACATAACTGTGCCCACAACACCACATTGCATGCAAAGTAGCAGGAAAATCATGATTACATAAACCAGACTTTTTCAGTGTAAAGCAAAGTCTTGATCTTTCCACAAGATTGCTGTAACAGTTAACAATAAATGTATACTTACTGTATATAAACTTCCCTGTGTTGAACAGAAAGTTGGACATAAGCACCCAATAAACAACCATGGCTCCAACAAGTGATATCATAGAAAACAAGAGGCTTGACCACTGACCAAAGGATCCAAAGTAATACTTGCAAACATCTGGGAATTCCCAGTTTGAGGTATCTATTAAAGCTGAAAAAGATACAAAAAACAGAAACATATTTTAACAAAATCTTATACTAGAGTCAGTAGAACTATTAATGAAAGATTGTGTGCTTTCAAGGACTAAGAAAACTGCTGGTAACTTTGAAATATAATATTCATTAAATGTTCAACCAAAGAAGCCTGAAATAGAGACTGTTATCGTGGCCATCCTACTACTTTGACCAAGAACTGTTCCTCAACAATTCCCTTGAAATGCACTGCCACAAACTGGAGGTCTTAATGGCCTTTATTTGAGCAGGTGAGAAGTTAGTTTATGCACAAAAGCACCAACTACAAGAGCTGCAAGATGTTTGTAACAATAAAACTACATTCTAATTAAAGCAGCTGTCAGTTGGGTGACTGTCCATAAATTGTTTTCAACACAGAATACACACAAATATTAGGGTAATACAGATATACAGAACAAGGGGATGCAGCTACAGCCCATGCTGTTCCACTGTGTAATTTGGTCAGAAATATATGTAGAGAACCAGACAGTGCTTATGGAGAAGTGAAGCCTCTTCATAAGTCCAAACACTTAGTAAGTCAACATCTGAAATCCTGCTTTTTAAGAATTTGGGTTTGGCTATACCACTTAGGTCCCAAGCAACTGAAGGATCATCTAATAACGATCATTTAGCTTACAGAGCTTAGATGCACACTACAAAAATAGAGAGACATTGAAAGGCACAGCTTTTATTTGCAGGTCAGGTCTAACATATAGTAAAGACGTAGACAAACTGAGAATCTATTACATATCTGTATTTCACGCTTAAAGGAAATATTTGCATTATAAAGCTTTGGATTTCTTACGTATTATTTGCCGTGATTTCACAACTCTGTAGCAGCAATAAAGAGTCAAAATGCCCATGAGTAAAATGAGAATAATTCCAGAAGTGAAGCCTGCCTGTTAAGAGCGAGAAATACAGCTTATTTATCAATATACTACAGAAAAATGAAGAGCAAGCCATGATATCAAAAATGTTTTCATACACATACAGTTTTCATAGTTTTACCTGTTTTATTCCCCATGGGATACTTAATATGGATGTACCCATCATTGTATTCCATATCATAAATCTAGGAAGAAAAGAAAAAACTCAGTGAATAATTTAAGAATCCTTCTTATTTCATATTGCCCTCTTAGTTACAACAGTTATGCATGCAATATAGAACATTCAATAATAACGCATTTTCTGGCTAATATATGGCAAGGTGCTTAACATACATTGTCACTAGACTGGAGTTTTTACCGTAGCCATCTGTGCAAGTGTCAACTTTAAAAGCAGTTCCTAATGGACTGTAGACGTAGATTTCATCAGGAGCTGGGAGTACATGATCAGGAGCAATCTAACAAATGGATAAAAAATAAGACTTATTAGCAACACCACAGTAACTATTGTACCAAATACAGCAAGTCAACCCTTGTAAATAAAAAAATGTTTCCAGGACACTACATTATTAAAAAGAAAAACCAACAAAAAAACCAAACCCAAACAAGCAAAAAACCCCCCAAACCAAAACCAAACCAAGCCAAAACAAACCAACCAAAAAACCAGATAAAACGTTGTACTATGTTTATTTTCTCCCCAGGGGAAAAAAAACAACAGTTGACAGGATTTTTAGCTAGACAGTAGAAATACGCATTTTTCTTCTGCAAAATGTCTGTAAAGACACTATGCATGGATCATGCTAGTTCAGTAGTTCAATCACTGCAGCTAACCACTGCTTAAATCTTATAGATGGGAGAAATGAGGTCATCCATCTGGGCAGCCTGGATCATGTTATAAAATTCAAGTTGTTTGTATGTTTTCTTTTAATGGTGAAGGCATTGCACAAGAAGTAAATCACAGCTTGTGATAAAACAAGACCTATTTAAGGCACTCAGCTACTGGTTATTTAGTTCCGAGCAAGCTGCAGAGCGATTCTTCCCCACCTTTTATTTCTGCTGCTGATACAAATCTAGGCTGTGGAAGACCCAACATGCCAGAGACCACCCAGTTCATGTGGCCCTGCCTTACCAATGCCCTGTCTGCAGGGGAGGTGAGCCTGCTATAGTAATGAATCCGCTTATTCATTGCTGAAGCTTCATCAGTAACTCTTTGCACATCATTGTTCACACTGACTATGTTTGTAGGCTCCACATGAAATGGTCTAAAGGAGGGGGAAAAAAAGAAAAAAAAAAGAAAAACCTTAAAACCCTAGAATACAAGAGTTAACACAAAACCCACAGAATAGCTAATCAACACTCAAGATGATTCTCTCATTCACTGACACAAAGCCAATGCAAAAAAATATAATTCCATGAAGGAAGCTACCATCCATGAAAGAACCATGAGTTTATATCATCCATATTAAAATGGCCTCCTGCTCAGATTCTGCAGGGCAGCCTAACATTGAAATTCAGACCTAATATACAGTCTGTTAGTTCTCAACAATGAATCACACCAGAAATACATGTTAATAACCTTGGGCGAGCTTATTAGAGCTTATAATCAGTGTTCCCAGAAATAGTGATGAGGAACAGAAAGCATGAGAATGCAGAAGCAGAAAGCAAAGAGAGGAACAAGCAGTGGTAATGAGGACCACCTATAAAAAAGGTTAGGAACTACTAATTTAGGCAAAAAACACTGTATGGAATTGTGTTTAATGGGGAAAGAACCAAGCCCAAATAAGTCCATGTGCCCATACTTTTTTTAAGCCAATGCAACAGAGAATGGAATTTGTCTCCCTTCCTCTTCCCCACTTCAGTTAAGACTGCAGGCATGGTCACAGATACTGAAGGAGAAAGCAGGTACATCACATGCCCTTTTTTCTCTGCACTCACAGAGGTAGAGCAAGCAAAGTGAAAGTTACAATACAATATAAATCCAGCTTCATCCAAGGGGCACTACTAGATAAATGTGACCAAATCAAGATATTGCAAAGATTTTTTTTTTTTAATCGAGTATAATTTACTTCCATACAGGTATACTATGCTCTAGCATACATTCACTTCTAGCACTGACAAGCTAATTTCTCAAACAAGAGAGAGGACAATGGTAGCCTTTAAGCCCTGGTACGTTGGGTTTTTTTTCCTTTTACCAGGTTTTTAAATTTTTAAAACTATCTCAACAGCTTTCTGATCTTCTTCCAGGTTGATGTTTACATCACTTAGAACAAGAACCACTCCAAAACCAGGACCCAAAAGTTTCTGACTACCAAGGACAGAAATTAGGTCAGAAACAAATCAATGCCATTTCTCCTGTAATATAAGCAAAACCTATTTGAACTGACTGATTGTCAATACCCATTTCTGTTCCAGACTACAAAGGAACTTGGTCAACCCCTCATGCCCCAGCTCTAAACACCAATAAGCATTTGTACCATGACACTACCTTTCATCTGGAAGGAATACAAGGAATACAGTTTTCCTCTGTCTTTGGAAGAGATTAAAGTAGGTCCCTATTCCTGTGTACTTGAGGGGACATAGTAGGTAGGATTATTTATGAGACTAAGAAAACCTGACTCACAAAAGTAGAAAATAGAGAACACAAACTTCCCTTTCCACAGATTCATTCTTTTCTTCGTCTTAAACTTAATTAATTCTTACATCTCGCTTCATCAAGTAAAAAATGGCTTAGATTTGCTAAGTTGTTTCCCACTTACTGAAATGCAAATGAACACTGAATTTTTAAAACACTCTCAATTGCTTCTTTTTTCCTATGATTATGAGGGGGGAAATCTCTGGTTTGTGTTTGATTTTCTGTGGTGTTCTTATAAACAATTTAGAGAGATATCTCAACTGAACAGGAATAAATTTTAAGCAATAAGCTTTATTACTCAAGTCCCAGGCACATGGGGCTAACTAATTGCACGTATAGGTAATGTGCAAAAATACTCGTGGATTGTCAGCTCTAAAGGACTTCACCTGTTTTAGCTTAAAATTTATGAGTCTGATCCAATCACTGGACACAGCTAAAATTATTTCATTAGAAGACCTGCAAAATAAAGACTGTAGCTATGAAAACAGGAAAAGTAATATGCTTAAATGCAGCCCCAGTCATCTCTCTGCTGATTTCTTTTTGAATCAGCGACACACACTGCACTTACGACACTTAAAGGTATGTGTTTTGCTAGTTTTACAGCAACTGCATAGTGTGAAGACCTTCATGAGGATTTCCTTGAAAATGGTGTTCAACAACTGCTGATGTGGATGTCAAAGAAAATTCTTCCAGAGTGGAAGACAGCAGGAGATTATTTTTAAAGTAATTTAAGTAGAAGCCACAGATGATTTTAAAACTGAAATAATAGAAAACATGAATACAGCATCCTATTCTATGGGGAAAGCAGTGTTGCTAGTCAACAACCAAATATCAAGAAAAAAAAATCACATGCAGCAAAAACCTATCTGTAGGTAAGAAATTCTTTAAAGACAATTAATTTTCTTCAGTACTATCAACAGGGTCTGGATTAAATAAGGAATTTTTGGTATAGCACAAAACAGAAGCGTATGATCCAGAATCTAATCTATGGGTAAGGAAAATAAAATTAAAAAAGCCCTAAGAAATTCTACCTATCTATTACTTCTGCCTCCTGACTAAAGGAGTACACACGTTTATTGCTGCCAATACTTGAGCTACTTCCCCTCCTGATCCCTTCTACTGTACATCTGTTGAAAATGAAAATTACATTAAGTAGCAGTTCATTTTGTTTATTCTGGGGTACCACTGCACTAGGCCTACTGAGAAAGTGACTGCTAAAACAGACTGACCAGACTGGCCACACATCAGCTTTATGTTTCTTGCAGATCTCTTTGAAATCAGTCTGACTTGGATGCTGACTCTCAGTCTGACTCTGCCTCCCAAGAGGGAGGCTGGGAGGGAACCTTCTTCGCTGATCACCACTAGAAAAGGGTAGCACATTCTGTCTAGGATCAAGGTCATTTCCCTGCTCCCAGCAACACCCAGATCAAAGAGTGATTGTAGGGTATATGCAGACAGGAGTCTAAGAAGCTCTCTCAAAGACTCAAAGAAATTCTCAAAGACTGAGATTTTCAAAGCCCAAAGCAGGTAGGATATAATCTTGGATATATTTTGAAAAACTCTGTTTAGGGACCATATGTCTAGTGGGCAAGCACTCCTGTACATGCAAGTATTAGCAGCTGCAACAGATTTCTATTAAAATACACTGATTTATAAAGGTAATTACATTATATGTCTCACATGGCAAAATTATTATGAAAAGGATGGTGGACAATGTGATCTGGGGGAAGGGGAGAGGTTACGTGGCTGGAGGGTGTGACTGTGGATGTGAAACAGTGCAGACAATTTCCATGCACTGAGATAAACTACAATGTCCATTAAACTTTATCCATACTGAAAAACACAATTACAATTAATATTTCATTAAATAGCCTGAAAAATAATGCTCTTTTACCAGGGCATCTTTTACCACATCAGTAAAACAGAGCTGTTTTCCACAGCACCATGAACATGGACAACTGTAGGAGCTCATGCAGGAGGTCCACACCTTCCACACACTACACCCCACATGTGTACTTCAGAAACCATTCTCAGAAAACCTGCAGCTAAACTCAGCTTTTCTCACTCACACAAAGGGACAGAGAATAAGAATTCTCTAGATCTGGAAAAGAGAGAAGAGGGCTTCTGTCCAAACTTCTTATATTTTGAAGTTCAGAAGCAATATTTGCAAGCAAAGAAAAATGAAGGGATGCTCTCGATAAAGGTTGTTTCCAAATATTGTGGTAGGCAAAGTTCAAGTGTTGGATTGGAGTGTTAGAGGGAACAGCATAATAGGAACATTGGCAAACCACATACAATTTTGCAAATGCATAAGGGTGCTACATTTTTCTTCTGGATATTTGCAGCAATATACTACAACTTTTAGAGCAATGAAGGAGTAGGACTAACATCTATCTCAAGAAGTTTTAAACTCAATAATACTGTTTTTCAAGTACCTCTGCTGAAGTATTTTTAAACATCAAACAACTGATTCTGGAGTTCTGATCAAAAACGTGCTAAGTATTGAGCTGTTACAATGGAATAGAATTTTTTGTGCCACTGTGTCTTTTGGCTCTACATGACAGTATTAATGACTTCATATAACACAAACTTTTAATTTTTAAACAAATATGAAAAATAAAAACTTCTTTACAGGTTGCTTTAGAATTTCTTTCTTCTTCTCCAAAAAGATCATGAGGAGCCATTTCTCTGACACTTCACATCACTAATTTACTTTTCAGGAATATAATAGGATTGTTACACAGAAATAAAGTTAGCAAATTCCTATAGCTTTATTGTTTTATTGAGTTAAATTATTACAGGAATGCTGTATATGGCACAGGAGAAACTGAGGAGTAAAACTGATTTATTATATGGGACACTAAGGTAAGGAAAAGAAGTCATAATAAGACTATACTCATAAGATGCTATTTCATAATTGGGAACTGCCTATCTGGATAGGAACGCCAGCCACTGGAACAGACTCCCCAGGGAAACGGTCATGGCACCAAGCCTGAGAGTCCAAGATGCCTTTGGACAACATTCTCAGGCACTTTGTGTGATTTTTGTGGTTGTCCTGTGCTGGGCCAGGAGCTGGACTTGAGAATCCTTGTGGATCCCTTCCAACTCAGGATCTTCTACGATTACAGATGTCAGGTGCTTCTCTTAAGGAAACCTGTGCCAAAGAATTCCATGACTGACTTTCTAAGCTATTTAATTCACTGAAAAATTGTAAACACTGTGCTTACAGTTATCCTGTAAGATCTTCATTCTCTTGGCAACGCCTTTTACTTATAATTTTTCTTCTTTCATATCACCATTACAGTTATTACAGCATGAGCACGTAAGCATCTTAAAATGTTGGATGCAAAACCAAAATAACCTTACAAAGCACAAAATTTTAACAAGTTAAGAATCATAAGCTTTACCTCACCACATTTCAGTCACTGTTCGCTCTTCTGTGTCAAAGGCAAAAATATTCTACTCTTTGCTTACAAAGAACTACGAAGGTTCTTAATTAAGGAGTTTCCAATTCTTTCCAGCTAAAAAGAGTAATATTAGGAATTTGTAAAAATATTAGCAACAGAGAAAAATGGAAAACACACGATTAAGTAAAATGACCACATGGGTGTGGAGTGGTAAAGGTATAATGGATGCAAGAAAGATAGTTTTGCACAGGTTGCCAACCACTGTCTGCGTTTTTGTAAGTTAAAAGAACTTTGAAAATAAAGGGAATCAACCTCTTTTGCATGTAAAAGGCTTCTCTGACTGCCATCTACAGACACTGTTTAATTTACAACTTTAATTTCACCTGCTGATGTCTCCTGCATTGTGAGAAAGCTGTGACTTCAAAAAGAATAGAAAAATGCTTAGAAGCCTTGATCTCCCTTTAGCAGGAGGCATTGTCAAGGCTTTTCATATGCAAAATAAAGAACACGAAACATCAACTGCTTCTTTGAAGTATTTCTGCAAGTATTCCAGCAGACAACTGCAGTATCTGTTGACATTAAAAAGATTTAAAGAACAACCAAAAGAAAACATGAAACTCCCTCTCTTGCATACAATGATCATCAATAAGCCACTGCAGCAATGACATTCTAGTTTTTAAAGGGACCTACAAAATGGGCAAAACACATTAAATACGGTGTGAGTAATTCGGGGCATTGCAAAGAACAATAACATCCTCTTTAAAAGGATTAAAAGTGGGTTTATATTTCCATCAAATTAGCAAAACAGCACTGAACAAAGTAATTTACAACTCTAACAAACAATTAGCTTATTGTTTGTGTGTAAACACTTAAAAGCATGCCTTTCAAAAATCCCAAATCCTCCAAGCTATTAAGAAAACCAAATAACTATGCAAATGCGATCAAATCTCAAGCAACTAAACAAAAGAACAGAACAGCACAAAGACAAACAGTAATTACAAGCAAATCAAACAAAACCCCTGAAGAGCTATCTCAACCAAAGGAAAATGACCAACCACCAATGTCGGGTCAGGTTTCTGAACAGCGAGTCAAAAAAAGGAGCAAAGTAAGCAGACCATACTTTGCACTGTACTCCTGCACTTGCACTGTTTGATACTTTCATGCATAATAAACCTCCTTCCCGTGAGCTGCTATTCCCTAAAGGTCTAATGAAGAAGCCCTTCATACTGCCCACTGCTCTGACTACAAGCGACAGAGACCCTGATGACCTGTTCTAAAGTCTGCAGCTGCCTGTTCTAGTACAGAGATGCAGTTCAAACTAGTTCGGCCCCACTATGATTTCCAGGCCTCTCTGATATCCCAGGGCTCGTGCCCTCCATCTTTGTCCCTCTGCATGCTTAGAAGGCAAAAAACTAGATTGTAGAAAATGGGGGAATGAACTCAAGAGAGGAGCATTATGGACAAAGTAAACATCTGCACAGCTGGAGGCTGTGGAGGTGGGAACACAATCCAAGTACATTTGCTTTCAGGGAGGGAACCAAATGCCAGGCTATGGCCTTTTACGAAGTTGAGTCTCCAAACTTGGGAAATCACAAAGAAAAAAGCCAACAACACAATAAGAAAACAATACCTAATCTCACTTAAAAAAGTGAGTCTTGCCGTTTTGATATATCAAAAAGATGTAAACCTCTCTCACTGCCACTGCATCACCATGCCACCTGAAACCCACTGCTCCTCTTTAAACAAAACACATATTTCCTTCAGAACAAGGAGCTTCCAAAAGCCATATAAACTAGCAGTCTTCTTATGCCAGGAGGGCCAGGAAGGGCTCAGATACTCCCCAAAAAGAAGTTAGAGCAACATTTCGTTTAGTACAATTGCCTTTTCCCACATGAAAGTACTCTAGCGTTTCCTAACCTTTATATACAGGATTCCATATGCTCCTGCACCTGTGCTCAGTTTGTCCCCCTGGGCTCACTCAGACCCTTATCCTTCTTCCTTTGCTGGCAGACAAAAGAGAGATTGTTTAGCCCCTGGCTCACATATAAGTAGACTCTGATGGCTTTCCAAAGCGGCAGGCTGAAACAGCAGCAAAGCACTATCATAAAAAACTTTCTTTGGCTGAAGTGAACCTCAACAACAGTATTTTGTATACAACAGTGCCATCTTCAGTTTCTTCAGGAAAACTGCTTTACTGAAATACGATGTTGGATGCAGAAGGGAAAAAAACATAAACAGGATCCAAGAGGTGGTACAGAGCTAATCCTTCATATAAAATTGCAGATCTGGTGCCTCCAGCTAGAAGGGTAGTTCCCACTCCAATCTCAGTTTTGGTTCCAGGACCAGCCCACAGAAATCTTAACTGCAGCAGAGGAAGTCTCCCACTCCAATCTCCTTTAGGAAACAGAGCTGTTAAACTCTCAAGAAAAATGCAAGATAACCACTTAGCTATTTAGGTATTGCTTTTGAAAGGCACAGCAGTAAGGCTGGACTGCTGAATTTTTCATATTTGTTCAATCTCAAAAAGCACTACATATTTTTTCCTTGAAAGGCAGTAAAGGTCACTCAGTTCCCTTGGTACTAACAAAACATGTATTTTTCCAGCATCACCTGCAGAATGCACACAGCATCGTCTACACATACTGACAGCTATTTACCTACACCATCTGGCAAGCTTTCTTGCATGATCTCTACATTTCAGTTGGTTGTGCTAAATAAAAAAAATCACGCACCAGTATACACACATGATATTCCCTGTTTGAAGAGCACTTTAAAAGCCACATGCCAAGTTCTTATTGCAGAACTCTCTCTGAAGTGGTGGCAATGGAAAAGTCTTACCCTTACAAACAAAACACAGTAATACCACTTGTTCACCTAGTGCCTGGAAATAGAATAGTATCATATACAAAGTAGGAACTGTTTGTATTCAGATCCTGGTTTCCAAATGTTAGTCTTTTATCTTTGTAGGATTCTGTTGTTAAAAGCAAAGATTAAACTACTCCTTGCTATATAATAATTCTGTAGGTTGAGCCTTCCTCATACCTTTTGCACTTATAGTCTTCTGGATTAAACTGTATATTCATGATTCCATAATTGCTTTCATTGCCTCCCACAGGAACCAAGATAGGTTTGGTATCCTCTTCCATATTTGGTGAATGCTTCTCCTCCTTTTAGATTCTGTCAGTTATTCAAGCCTAAAAAAAATGAGACAACTGCAGTTAAGTAAAACTGTGTCCCTGCTACAAATTTAACACTGGCAGAGTCTCACAGCTTCAGAAGCTCCTGGGGTGCAAAGCACCTTCACCTTGCCACTTGAGAATTCTCATTACATAATGCAAACATCACAAGGCAGGTATGGTGGGAACAGTATTTTTTTAAAACACACTATCCATTTAAGTAAACTGGTCAAAGTACAACTGTGCTCTAAATCTCTTTTAGCGCTGCAACAGGCAATATGAATTAAACTTAAATCTCTAAAGGAGCTGTGTAACAGTACAGCTGAGAATAATTTACCAGTTATTAGAGACTACTGTTTCACTAAAGTACTTCAAACTTTGCAGCAGACACATACATATGCAGTTTATTCCAATTTCACAAGAAGGATCAGATCATTGCAGTCTACTGTGTTCAAGCTTTTTGAAACAAAGGCAATAAATGGTTTAATAATGCATTAATAACAACTATTACATGCATTCAGACCACTCTGGGCCAAATAGTGGGGAGCAGACCACTTTCAAGCTAATGGATTTCGACTTAGATTGAATTACAGTCCTCATGGGGGATTTTCTGTGGTCTTGTGCAGCTAAACAAATGTAATGGCTTTAACAGCTCTGATCCCTACTACCTCCTAAAGAATTCCTCAGCCAGGACTCCTTCAAACAAAAATGGTAGAAGCCAAGATGCCTCCAAACAAAAATGGTAGAAGGATGTGCTCTTTCATAATGTTTCAGAATGCTTTAGAATGTTAGGCTGATGGAAAGAGATGACAATCAGAGCTGGCACAAGACAAGGAAGGATAGCACTGGATGTTTGAAACCTGGGGTAGTGATGGAAGAAGATGGAAAGAATAAGGTACGTATCATCCTTCTGCATCCTCACGGAAATACTCTGTGAGGGCCCAATCCCAGAAATCATACCAACCCAAGGTAAGCAGTGACACAGTTCTACCCCTCCTTAGTTGCATGCTGTCAAACCTCTTCCATTAGCTTATCCTGTTAATACCTCTGGAAAAAAAGAAACCAAATAATCTGAAGGAGACAATGAAAAAGGAAGGAAAGTTCCCCTCTCTGGAGTTGAAAAAAATTGCTAAAGGAGGTATAAGTAAACACTGAAGGAGCATATGACAGGGACTGCAGAAGCACTAAGGCTGGCTCGACCTGCTTAGAAAGTGCTTTGTAGAAGACAGACACAGGTAACGGCTCTCTGTAAGGGGAGAAAATCAGTGAAGGGCCCAGTTCATGGAAATAGCACTGAAAGAACTAGTCCAGCCTTTGACAGCTCAATGGCATTTGTGTGATCCCACACTGAACTGGACGGGGAAGATGAAAATTAACCTTCCTTTCTTTTGCTTTAAATCCAAATCAGTGTTGAGCTTGGGGCTTGCTATCTGTCTGGCAGACAGACAGGCACACTTGCATGCCTGTCCAAGGAAGGGGATAGTGCATGGATTAAGCCATTTCATCTTGCAGTGCTGACGGTTTCCTCCTAGTTTCAACACCCATGACAAGAGATCTGAGCAAAGTTACTGAGTTTAAAGGCATGATTTTAGTTCGTTCATTTTCTCTCTTTGAGCAGACATAAGAGATCAGTGGCAATAACTGAGGCAATCTTAAGAGCCTTATTTGCACTTGCTGATAGCTTTTCTTTCTCTTGAACTTCGTTTTTGCTGTTACACTCTCTAAAGCTTTTTCCTGTACCCTTTTCTAGAGCCTTTACAAGACAGGAATTCTCTGACCCACACCAACTTACTGCTTCCTCACTTTTGCTACTCTAGACCTTCTATAAACCACCAGTTTTGATTCTTTACCCTGAAGTCCCTCTCTTCCACAATATTGCTGCTTGTTCTTTGGCCTCAACTGAATGTCTTACTTTCTCTCATCCTTCTCAGTTCCTCTGGTGACGCTTTAGTGAGTGGATTCCTGCTCCTCATTTCCTATTTTCTGTCTCTCCTACACACTGCCAAAATCACTTTCCCAATCCGCCTTTACTTAGCACTGCCTATAAAGAGCTATCTTAGTTCACACCAATATTTTTACTTCCTTTCATGTGACACTGTTCCGTTCCAAACTCCATTTTTGTTCAAAAATAAGTTCCCCTTATTTTTCTACAGCAACTATATCAACTCCTTTCTCCTTACTGATACCCTGCACTCTTATGGCTAAAATTCACTCCAGTGCACATCTTGCTGCTTTCTGCAGCAACTAAATACTTCTGAAACAAAACCACAGGCCCCAAAGATTTCACACACTGCTACACCTACACCTCTGCCATTCTCATTAAAACATGAGATTATCTTCTTTTATTCTATTATTTTTCTTATCTAAACATCTCTCATGATTTTATGAACAGACACACCTAGGTCTCAAACACAGACCCCTCATTTTTTCTGCATTTTGCATCTCTCTTAAGAGTTTAAATCACACTTCAGGTCTAGGAAAAAAATGCAGATGAAAATTTAAAGTCCTAATGCCTGAATTGAAAACTGAAATAAATTCAAATCCCAAATACTTGGAAGTGTTTTTAGACAGAAGTTTTCGTAAGACTGCAGTTCTGAGATCCCTTCCTTCCACAGGCCATGGTTTATGACACAGATTAAGCAGACATCAAACGCATATCCCTTCCTTAAAACCATTAATTTACTTGTGCTTTACAAATCAATCTGACGGATGCTGACAACACTGATTACCAGTTTGATTTTCTCCGCACTGTGGCTATAAATTAAGAACCCAGAAGATTTTGTAGTATTCCGTGAAGAAAAATAATCCTTCCAAAACATATCGCACACTAAGTTTGGCTTGCCAGCATGATATGGGGCTTGTGGAGCTGTTGTTTATTGACTCTTCAGGGTCACTTAAAAGCTGGATGAGTGAAGACAGTTTTTTAAGTGCTTATTGTTGATAATAATGAAGCTTATGACCAATGTCTGGTTACTCTACAAACAGAGGCAGCTATCACACATGTAAAGGCTGCAGCTGAAGTCAGGACAGTTTAAAGGATAATTTTAAGCAGAAGAGCAAAATGAAGAACAATGAACCTGATTAGCCTCTCTTTTATCTACAATCTATGCTTTTTGACTGGACTGCACTCTCAATAAACATTTTTAATACATGGAATGGAGCCAGTTATGCTCTCTCAACTTACTGACAGTTTCCATTACAACAGCCTCTTCCCAACCGTAATTTTCCTAATGCCATAGTTATCTAAAGATTTTTCTTATAGGGGGTATCTGACCTATGTTCACCTCATTCAGGAGGTTTCTTTTAAAAACCTGTGATGGGACACAGAATACTCTCTATATGATCTATAAAGCCTATAATAAGGACTGGGATGCCAAACACAAGGAATTCGTGTCAAAAATCAAAGTTGCTTGACAAACTTTGTTCTGTTTCTATATTTTATAATACACCACAGTAACATCTTCTATGAGGCCACTCTTGAATGCAGACTATTACTGTGAATCTCTGGGAATTAAGGTATGGCTGTTTAGAAACGGAGAAGGATGTTGTAAGGATACTTGACTTGTTTGTTGTCAAATTGGATTTTCCTGCAAGTGGAAAAGAGGTTCCTGTTAGCTGTAGTGTAGCTGCAGTTGGAGACAAAAACTCATGGTATTTTGTCTTCAGCAGTGCTATGAGTTAAAAGTAATGCTGTTCCCTGCTGCTCATGCTGTGTTTCCTCCCCCTGTCTCTGGTGGCACAGCTATTTGTCTTCTTTTCTATCTTGGTGGAATAAGTAGGACTGTGGAATAGATCTATCTAAAAAAATAAATCTAAAGAGGGATACAGTTGTTCTTGTGCTGGCTTGCGGTTGTCTAGGTCATAGTTTTGTAGAACCAGCAGTTTCACTGTCCAGTTGAAAAGACTATAAGTATGGTCTGCAGGAGAAGGCAACACTAATAGAAGTGTAATTAAAGCCACAGCCTGGGGGATCACACATCTTTTAATTATGTTACCCCTTTTCTTCCCCTTCTCCTTACAGTCTGCTTCATGTAACACTGGACAACAAAGGAACACATGTCATGCACCACTGAATGATGTTAAATACAAATATATTTAAATATATTATGTTAAATATATTATATATTTATATGTTATATATAAATATATATATTTGTATATATTTATATATGTTAAATATAAATATAAATCAAGTTGTTCTCAAACTGAGCTTTCAAAATTTGTGGATTTTTTTCCTGTGTTTTAATACCTATCCTTAGAATAAGGATAATGCCAGTACTTCCTATAGCTCATGGGCATGTTGAGAAATTAACTTTTACACAAAACTTAGTGATACATAGTAAACACTGCAAATATCATCCAAGAACAGTTATGATTTGTTGAGCAGCAAGTAAGGCAGATCAGCCTCACACTGAAGTGAAGATCAGAGTGAGTGCTACCTTTTACTAATCAACTGCAACTATAATCTTATTGATAAGGCAGGAACAAAGGAAGAAATTTTATGTTCTCCCCTGAAGCACTGCTGTATTGCTGCAGAGGAAAAAGAGACTCTAAGAATATTTCTCTGCACCCATAGTTCTTCTCCTTTCCAATCCAGCTTTGGCAAGGAAAGTGTTTGATTTTGCTTGTGAAACTCCTATCATGTAACTTAGTTCTCCAAGCATTTGACTCCAGAAGGAAATACTCTGGCTTCGCTACCCCCACAAAAGTCAGTGTTAAGTGCTGTTGAAACACCTCCCTAAGCTGTGCTTAGGACAGTTAAGATAAAAAGGTAGCTCTTCCACAACAGCTATTAAAAAGAAAATACATCTTTGACATACCTTTGTAGTATCAAACCCCTCACAAACGTGAAGCAACACTGACACTAGCATCTTTTAAGAACTGCTGTACTCTGCCTTAAAGCATGCTCAGCTGTCCTTCTTCCACTTATGATGGAATGGCTACATCTAGAAAGAAAATTTGAAATACTTTTCCGGATATAAAAAAATCCGTCCAAACTGCTAGTAAATCACAATATGTTTGGGATCCTCTTCCATGTAAGGGTTTACAACAGCAATCACTTTTTCCAATTACATGCTATCAACACAGTCCTCACCATCATTACTATCTAATCAATTATATCTTCAAACACCATTAATATCAAGGTATCCTCCAATGTGCAAAAGTCTGCATATACTTGGAATCCTGTTGTCCCTTTTCAGGATCTAATTTCACTGGGTGCCAGCGGTGAAGCTTAGTATGACCTGTTGCCCTATCTATAATTGTCCTAGAAACATCTGAAGCACTACATCAGAAGGGCAGCAAAAGGGAACAAGTGGATCAGAATTTACTAATCCAGTTTTTCTGTTGCTGGTCATAAACTGTGAAGCAATACCTAAGGGTATGCAAGTTATTATTCCCCAGTCTCATTCCAGGAAAGACTCCATATGGCTTTCAGATGGTAATCTCAACGGGACTAGATCTTCATTAATCCTCACTCACTTGCCATTATGAGTTTCTGCTTTTGCTGCCTTCAGGTTCTCTCTCCTGGTTTCAAAATCTAAAAAGCATCAAGGAGCAAAGACAAGCCCTCATTGTAGCCACAGAATATTGGTCGTTCTGTGATCTAATCCTCTTTGTAGTGGATGGCAAAACCCTATTAGTTTGCTTGGACAGTGAATTTAACAATGCCAGTTTATGGCTCAGCTACTGACATGTGTGTGCTGATGTTTTAAGACACTCACCTTGACAGATCATTCAGAGTGACAGGCCAGGCCATGCAAGAGGGTTACCAATCACATTTACTCCACAGCAGGAACAAACTGTGTTCAGTCAGTCAGTCATCCCAGCCATCCTGTGAACACAGACTGTGCTTAGCTGCTTTGTAGGACTGGTATTTACCAGAGAACCTCCCACAGTGGGCAGGAGGAGGAAGGCAGAGAGGATCACTACCCCCACAGCCTTTATCATGCCATCATGGTGCTAGAAAAACAGTAGCTGGAACACTGAGAGCTATTTATGCTTCAAATCTTATTTAAAGTCACTGCTCCTAAAAACTCACCTCATACTCTTGGTTTAACTACCAGAATCGGCTAATCAAAGTATTTCATTCAAATAAGGAAGATTATTGTTAGAAGTGCCAATTAGTGTAACCTGGTCTCTCTCCTCTTAGATTCTGAGCAGGTGAGTGGATGAATAAAGCTCAAGGCACAAATCTCAGGTAAGATGCAGGCTGAGCATAAATAAAGTAGGAGAAATAAGCACTAAAGTACGAGAAATAAGTCTACACTGAAAGACAAGGACTTGAGCACAAGACAGCAGAGTTCCTCAGTTCCTCTTTTCGGGCAGCGAATTCTCTATCAAAAGGCACTGAAGGATTCTATACTGGTCCTGAAAGTAGAAGCACATATTAATAGCTCCTTAAAATGGGCACAGTACACCATCTCTCATGGCACCTTATGGACACCTTAGTTTGTTCACGCTGTCCTGCAACTGAATTGGTCAAAGGTGTATAAGCAATGGAAGTTAGCAACTTTTTGAGAAAAAAAGACTCTTGAATGTACAAGCTGAACTACTGCTGAGCTTTTGCGTAACTCAGAACCAAGGAGTACATGGTCACTGCCAAATGATAAATTTAAGTAAAATTAAGAAGAAACGGAACTTGTTTTGTCTTCAACAAGTAAAGCTTGTATTATTTGTGTATGTGTATACATATATATTTGTGGGGACTGTAAATAAATACTTACAAGAACATAAAACTATCACCGTAGGAGCTAACTTACATTTTAAACACCATTTTTGCTTTTAGCTTAACGAGATCTCCCTCAGGCCCGTGAAAACTGATGCAGCATTCCGCTGCTCCACGGACCGCCCGAGAAGCTTCCATGCCGTTCCTGTACCTCCGACACTGCTCTGACGATCTGCCCACGTTCCCGCGAACCAAATACGGCGCGGCCGGTCAGCTCCCGCCGCCAGGGCGGCTCCCGCCCGGCCCCTCCGCCCCGCAGGGCGCCCCGCTCTGCGGGGGCGCGGGGGAGGCGGCGGCACCGCCGCACCGTGCTCTGGAGCCGCTCCACACCCTGAGACCCCCACGGCAGCTCCCGCCGAGCCGCTCTGCCCTCCCTCGCCTCTGCCCCGGCTCTTGTACCTGCTCCGCTCCGGCGGCCCCGCGGCGGCGACAGGAAGAACGCGCAACGAGGCGGACAGCCCAGGGCGTGCCGGGCCGCGTAGTTCCCGCGGCGGTTCCGACGAGGAAGCCGCCCGGCCGCTGCGTAGCGCAAGGACTACGGCTCCCAGGGAGCCGAGGGGCGGGAGCCGGCCGGCAGTGTGTGTCAGCCCAGGCTCCCCTGTGAGGTCGTGGGACGGGTGAGCCTGAACTGAGTGTTGAGAGGAAAAGGTTCTCACTTGCTGGTGACGGCTGATGAGAGGCCGCTAGTGAAAAACAAAACAAAACAAAAAGCGCCAAACAAACCAACAAAAAAAAGAAGCTCACCTGTTTGCTTCCATACTTTTGCAGCCCAGCGTGGTGACAAAATGTATGCACAACCCTTGCCCAAAACAAACCATGCTGGTCTTTACGTGACTGGCTACACACCTTCTGTGGGGAACGATATAAAGTGGGCCTCCCGACCTGCTGAGAGAGGTATGAAATACTTGCTGAGCAAAGGACACCGAGCAGACTAAACCAAGCAGACAATCTCCCATACAATACATTTAAAAAATTCACTACTTTTAATCCTAGGTTGATTTTGTTTGTTTGTTTGTTTTATGTGTTTTGTCTGGATTTTTTTTTTAAGGTTTTTTTTTTTGTTTTGGTTTGGGTTTTGGTGTATTTTTGTTTGGTTTTGGTTTGTTGTTTTGGTTTGGTTTGGGTTGGTGGGTGGTTTTTCTTTTTATTTAAATTTGATTCTACTTAAATCAGGTTGGGACCATCCTTTTCATAGTTGAAACACTGGTTAACATCAAACTCCAGGGATATTTATAGCTCATGCTTGGAAAAACTGCTGAATTGCAAGGAAAATAGCAGAGATAGCTTCCCCATGTGAGAACAGTACAAAACAAGTTACACATAAATCCCACTCTGTACTTCCTGTTCAAGTGGAGCCCAAGCCAGATTGTGTGGCTAGCAGCAGGACTGCCCAACTGTTCTGCAAGAAAACTGCTGTGTAATTGAATCTAAGACTGTGGATGGAAACAAGGCAGCAGAGACTTAACATCCTGAAATGCAGCTGAACAGAAAGTTGGTTCGATCAAAACTCTTGTTTCTGTGTATTCCAGCAAATTCACCATCAACTTTCGCCTCTGAGCCACTCTTAGAATCCAAGTGTATGTTGTGGTTCTTGGCCATTAGAAGATTTTAGTTGATGAGTCAAGAAGTTTATCTAACTGCTCTCATAGGAATTTGAAATGCAACCTTGTGCTGGTGCTATGAAAGTGAATTAAACTGAAAGCCATAAAAGCAGAGTTGTGTGAAGAACTGTTTTTTTCAGCATGCAAGCATCTAGTCTTACTCTTGCAAGCCTGTCTTCTGTGTCCTGTGCTATGAAAGATGTCCATAGTTACTACTATAGCAGATAGATGATTTCATTGCATTTCTGTATTTAATTGCATTCTTGGTCACCTGCTACAATCCTCAGCTTATGCCTAGGAAAAATGTTTTATTGTAAGAACTGTAAGTGAGACAAGCAGAAGTGTAGAGATTCCTCCTGCTCCCTCATGAAAACTGCTGCCACAGCTGACTTCACAAAAGGATGTTCAGTCTCTGTCCTGCAGTGTTTGTGTTGTGGCTTTCTATTCCAATGACACATTATCTTTTGGTCAAAGAGCAGCTCTTCCTACGTGCTTGGACAGTGTCTAGAAAAACAGGACCCAAAATTAGCTCTTGGTAAATCTGTAAGACGAAGGGAAAAATCTGTAAGACAAATCCAGCTCTTTAAGAAATTTCCGCCTCACACTATGTTGAATCTTCTTTTTATTGCCTTAAGGCATACTTCAGTCTGTACTTGCATGCGTGAAAGAATCATAACATGCACAATTTCATAAAATTGAGGCATTATAGAACATTATACTACATGAATCAATAACCTTCCCCATTGTTGCAAACAGGGGCATGGCTAACAAACTTCGTGGGTTTTGCATTTTGTTAGATGTAACTCCGGATGCCTTTCTGAAAGATACTGATAATACATCAGGATAGAGTTTAAGATGTAGAAACTGCATTACACTTAAAATCTTGTTTGTAGGCAAAGAGAAACACACCTTATATGAAACTAAATCCAAGAATTTGTTGAAAATGTAACTGAAATCCCAAGTGTCTAATTGTTTTTAGTCCAGCATTAATTGTTACACAAAAAAAAAAGAAGAATAAGGAGGTTTATGCACATGCTTACTTTCTACCTCTTTTCCTGCGGCTGTGTTCACCCTCAGTCTTCTGCAGCCACTCTGGGTTCTGAGGTTCGTGGTTTCATTCTTGGGTGGTAGTAACAGGAGGGGACATTACAGCAGGTTGTCAGCATCTGGAGCCCACCTCTGGGAGGAATATGATGTTTAGATTGCTGGTTTCTTCTTCTTCACTTTGAGGGTCTGCATTCACACTTGGGATTAGTTTTTATAATGTGTTTTTCTGGTTGTCTGAGGCTCCCTATTACATTTGAATGTACTATATATGATACTGTTTAAATATCTTGGATACTTTGTTCTGCTTTCCCTCTAGGTGGCTCTAAGTGGCGCTGAAGGGTAGTCCCTAATGACTTGTGCTGTTAGCAGCCTTTGGGAGGCAAAGAAAAGTTTTAATTTCCCAGAGAATCCTCTAAGGATTGGACATTGATTTGTTCAACTACTTGAACAATTTCATTACGATTATCATGTAAATTCTTGCCATTCACAAAAATTTCATCATTTGCCTCTCCTGGTGTAGTGGAAAGTAATTTGGAGGGAGTACATAGTTGTCCTACAATGAGCAGAATCAAAGGAATAAGGAAAGAAAATAACTCTCCAACTCCATCTACTGTCACGACATCTGATTGTGGTTAAAATGAACTGTGATCACCTGCTATTGATTACAGATCTTCTACCTGACTGCATTCATAGTTGCTGCCCCTGTCTACCATTGAAGTTATTAACCTAAAATGTATCTCCTTGAGTGAAAAAGGGAGTGCAGAACATGAAGTTACTAGAAAAGCTGAGGGAACGGTAACCTGTTGATGGAAAGGAGGATGAACAATCTGAAAGCTTTCAGTTTGGCTTAGCTGTTCCAGAGTAGCACATCTGCCATCAACCATAAATTTCTCAGGAGAACAGACACACTTCTCTTTTTTCCTTAAGGTGATCCAAAATAGAGCTTCAGTGCAATGAAAACAGTAGCCATTTTGTCTCACGAAGCAGCCTACTCTCTTTCCTTGTTTAGACAAAAAGATGGTGTGTTAAAGAGTTCGCACAGTGGGTGAAATTTAACTCATAAGCCTGCTAGTTTCAGGTGCTGCTTCAGGAATTTATACACTTTCCACAGAAATACTCTCACTGCAAGTTCTTCATCCTTGGCCATTGTGTGTTTTGCTGACTACTTATTGAAAGCTAATAACTGCCGGCAGCCATCTTTGCTACTTGCACGAAGCACAGCATAATATATATCACCTAGTGATGCAGTTTTAACCTCACTATGAGACAGAGAAGCTGTTTAAGTTTCTTAACTGCCTTATCCTGTCTTGATGCTCCTGAAAAATGAGCAGCTGGAAAGGACAGGGCTTAACTGACAGTGGTTAAGGGGAAAATAACAAAAGCATTGGTTCAGAGACCACTTTCCAAAATTCTCCAGCTGCTGCAGGAATTTGACTTGGTGTCCAAAGCCCCTACTAGATGCTCAGAATTCCACATCTGCTGTGACTTCTCTGCAACAGAAGTTCTCAAACAAGTTTTTCTAGTAGTTTTTCTGATGAGGAAAATCTGTTTCACATGGTGGAGCAGGTTAATGAGTATTATCAAGTTTATGAAATGTTTTTCCTGTATGTTTTTCTGAACAAGCATTGTTGGATTATTCCACAGCATGAAGAGAGATACAGAGAATACACACACTGCGCTAGCAGCTCAAAAACACAAACAGAAGTGTCAGAGTACTTGCCACCATTTTAATAGATGTATTGAACTGATACGAGTCCTATAGATGTTCTCCTGCACTCCAGCAACACCTCCAAAGCCAGGAATTTTGCTCTCTTTCTTTTCTCTAGGAAGTCTGGTGTTACAAAAAACGGTGGGAAAGGGGTGTTGTGCTTAAGTTTGAGGTTTTGTTTTATTTTCTTCGCTTTGTTTTTCTAAATATATAACCTCTTTAACCTAATTTAATGTATTTTAAAACAAAATTTCAGCAAAGTGCTGTTAGTTATCATGCTAAAGCTTGAAAAACGTGTTTGTAAACAGTAAAATTAATAATGTCTTATTCGGGGTTCCGCCAGACTGTGGATTTCAATTTTGTCAGACGTTTGCCAAGCAAATCCCGCTGAAACAGCTCCACATAGGGGAATTCAGGAACGCTGAGGGAGCCGAGAGGGGCCGCCGGCACGCCCGCGCGCCCCGATGCCAGGCCGCGCGCCCATTGGATGGCCGCGGGTCACGTGACCAGCCGGCTACACGTGCGCGGTGTCTTTAAGAGGGTGTCGGTGCCCGGCGCCATCTTATTTCCTTGCGGAGCGCCCGTGGGCGAGGTAAGGGACTGGGCGCCGGGCGCCGCTCTTATGGCAGCGGGAGGCTTTTCCCCGGCAGGATCTCCTTTCCCCCCCCCTCCCATCCCCACCAGCGCAGAGGCCGGGCCGGACCGTACTCACTCCCGTCCGCAGGCAGGGTCGGTGAGCCTCGGTGCAGGGTGCCATTTTCTCTCCTTGTTAGACCTTCCGGAGCTGAGCAGGAGGCGGCTGCTGATATGTTCTGTCTCCTTCAAGCAGGTCTGGCAGGGCACAGCATGATTGAAGAGGACTGGAATGTGGAGATGGGGGATGAGGCGTTGCTCCCATCCCTTGAGAAGGTATGGGGGGGGAGGGAGGCGGCCCTTGTTAGACTGTAGTGTGTTTGCTTCTTTTCCCTTTCCTTCCTCCAACCCCTGTCTGCGCAGCCTGGGTGGCTGGTGGGCTGTGGTGTACCCTGTTCCTGTGATTCCAGAAGCATGTGGAGGAACTTGACCTTGGTGCTGAAAAGACGGTGTTTTCTTAACGAGGTGCAGCAGTTTCAGTCTCTAAAAATGTTGAGGTGCCTTGCCTCCCTGGAAGCTCCAGGGACGTGATTGGTGTGGGTGATTATTGTTACTCTTCCAGATGCTTGATGCTGCTCCTTTACACTGGATTATGAAATGATGCATACTTTTTGGAAATAAAATGCGTGCATAAAAGCGGCACATACGAGTAACTCATTAACTACGGTGTGTGAACTAGGAACTGAGTACCTGTGTGGATAGGCTAGTGGATCAGCATAGGCTGGAAAAGAAGTAGAGCTAACTTAGGTAGGGTAGAAACTTAAAATTGCAGGTCGGTGGTGATAAGGAGTATTCCAGTGCAGTTTTGTAACTCCTGAAGGAAGTTGGTGGTTCACATTGCATATCCTTTTTGTTTTCTGATGTATTCCTCTTTTGTGTATGCAAGGTGTAGTGTTTTTCATGTTGTAACATAAACTGAGAGCAGATGCTGGATTTTGGGTATTAGTAGGCCACAGTGTCTTGCACAAATCAAATTGGTTTGAAGATTGTTATTGCTGGCTATTGAACAGTGAAAGCGCAGTGGTGGAGCTGCATTTTTGGAGACTTGCAGAACTGCATCTGTTGGTGAAGGTGTGGATTAGACATGAGCTGTGACTTCTCTCTCAAAGCCGTCCTTTCAGCTGTTCTGTTTGCTGTTTCTTCCTTCTGGCAGTCACAGAATTGCTATTTCGTTTTACCACAGCAATGAATAGAACACAGGTGACTGTCTCAGCTGTTCTGTGTTGTTCAGTTAATACAGGGCCTCATGTTGTCCCCAGACTTGATGGTCTTACATGCAGAGCTGCTGTAGAAAGAATGAGAAGTTTTCCTGTGTAAGGACTGTAGGTAGGACTTTGAATATACTTTACAGTATATTTTTGCAAATCTGGTAGATAGCCATAGGAATTCACTGCAACTAAAGAGGTTTCCTCTGTGCCAGCAGTTTGCTTGCTGCTGTTTTGTTCATGTACTCTAGTGCTTGTTGTATACTTCGTGAGCTTCACATCTTAGCTGTGTATAATGTGATTTTTGGTAACATTCATATGCAAACAGTGTACCGTTTAGAATACTGAAATGTAATAAGCTGAAGTGAACACAGGAGTGTGAGAGTTTGCATTTCAGAAGGTGCAGAAGGCAACTTTTCAAGTGGAAGACATAGCAACTGCATCTGTGTTTACGTACTTTGCTTGGCCTGAAGTTATCATGATGTTGTGCCTTTTTTTTTTTTGTAGGTTAGCTTGTTTGAAAGACCAAATGACCTCTCATCTGGCTTCAGTCCGAGTGTAGGCTCATTCGGTATGTGAAAGGCACTTCTGACTGGCATTTGGGGGAGTTGATCACTTGAGCAGTTTACAAGGTTAAAGGAAAACACAATATTATCATTGTGATATTTTAATGTCTCCCCTATGGAGTAGCAGCATCAAATTATATAGAGAACATAATGAATATACTTTTTTTGACTTTCAACCTTTATTTATTTACTTATTTACTTTTTTTTACTACTTCATTTATTTGTTTATAATGCAGTATATAACTTATACTGAGTCAAAGATAGCTTTGAATGTTAACTCAGTTATTTTTTCTAATTCTAGGTACTGATGAGTTTTTGAACAGACAGTGTCAACCAATGAGTAGTTTCGGTAGAGGAAGGAATTTTGCAGCCAAAGGTAACTTCCTCTAATGTCTGTAATTCTAATGGCTAGTCCTATATTATATATTAAATTTTGCTTATTAAGGTGCTCAGTTTTGTTGTATCAGAACCAAATGAGTATTTGTGACTTGGAGAGTAATTCAGGTCCTTATTTCTGTATAATGTGGGCACTCAGTATCACCCCTTGTTTTTGACTGCACAACACAAAATACCCCACTGCATTTCCCAGAAGGCAGGAGTCGACATCTAAAATTGATGTTTTGTTTACCTCTTGCTTTGATTCTGTTCTGCCTGTGGAGGGGTATTTTTCTGATAGTTTTGTTGTCATGTAGTATAAAAGTCAAGCTGAGTATTAGTATTCGTATGTGTGCTGTGTGAGGGACTATATCAGTTCTCTTCTGTGAAAGACCTGAAAGCTTGCTTTCTTTAGTATCCATAAAGCAATATTCAGTCCCTGTCTTCCTACTGCTTACAGTGGTGAGTGCCACACCTGTATGCAGTGCAGGAGGCAGCTTGGCAGTACTGCTTCATGTGCTTCCACCTGGTATGTACAATATACAGGGGCAGCGGGAGCTGCTGGCTAATTCTGTGTCAGTGGGACTGGTTATGAAACAAGGAAGATTGAAACTCTAGTCCTGGTCTAGGCTGGTTATCAAGAGGTCTGGCCTGCAGAACAGCTGTGGAGCCACTCAGTGTTATGTTTATTGCATAGATTTAACCCCAGCTGGCATCTAAGCCCCACGCAGCTGCTTGCTCACTCTTACTGGTGGGATGGGGATGAGAATTGAAGGAGTGAAAGTGAGACAACCCATAGATTGAGATAAAAGCAGTTAATAGGTAACACAGGAGCTGCACATGCAAGCAAAACAAGGAATTCATTCACCACTTCCTACTGGCAGGCAGGTTCAGCCTTTCCCACAAAAGCCGAGCTCTGTGGCGCATAACTGTGACTGAGAAGACATCTGAGCATCCCCTCTTTCCTTCTTCCCCCAACTTTATCTACTGAGTGTGATGTGATGCCATATGGGATGGATTGTCCCTGCAGTCACTTGGGGTCAGCTGCTCCGGCTGTGTCCTCTCCCAGCTCTTTGTGCCCTCCAGCCTTCTCGCAGGTGGGGTGAGGAGCAGAAAAGGCCTTGGCCCCGTGTGAGCACTGCTCAGTGATAGCTAAAACATCCCTGTGTTATCAACATGGTTTCCAGCACAAATCCAAAACACAGCCGCATATCAGCTTCTGTGAAGAAAATTAACTTGACCCTGGTTAAACCCAACACGGTTTATTCTTTCAAAAAATTCTCAACCATTTCTGCATCTTTTGAATTGATGCCCACTATGGTAGGGAAATGCTAGATTTGGTTGACTGTGCAGATGGCAGCACTTTGTGCAGAGAAATGATGATGAGAAATTCTGCTGTAGACTCTCCAACAATTGTGAAGTAACTCACAAGCTGGATGTAGGCTCTGTAGTATTTATGGATATTTACCTCTAGACAGTTTTTGCAGTGAGCCTTTAAGGTGTGGTTTTGGTTTTTATTTCTTTATGTAATTGATTTGGAAAAACTCAAACAGTGAACCAATTGGTATTCACCAAGTCTTGGTGGAGAAGGAACTACAGATGCTGTGGTAGGAGAAATTCTTGATGTCATGTAACAGCAGATTCTCTTTGTCATTATGATATGATAGAACAGATGTTCAGTTGAAGAATAAGGACTTAGGAGAAAATTCCATTCTAAGCTGACTGCTTGGATCTTGAACAACACCTAAATTGTCCAGTGTGAATGAGAAATACCTTATTTGTGCATTTGACTCTTTACTTCCTCTCCTTCCCTATCAGGAGAGTGACTAAGGAAAGGGATTAGAAATAAAAATACACTAAATACTTGTCACTGCTGACAGAATAAGCAATTCTGAGTAATAAAAAAAAAAAAAGTGGAAGTTGGTAGATCTGAAAGGCACATTTTCAAATCCTAACTCTGCAGGTACTGGTTATGAAAACTGATAAGGTACAAATGCTGTCAGTTGCCTTTTGACTGAACCAGAGTTCTGAATGACAGAATCAGCTAGGTTGGAGAAGACCTCTGAGACAATGAAGTCCTACCTTTGACCCAACACCACCTTGTCTACTAGACTGTGGCACTAAGTGCCAGATCCAGTCTTTCCTTAAACACCTCCAGGGACAGTGACTCTAGCACCTCCCTGGGCAGCCCATTCCAACACCCAGTCACTCTCTCTGTAAAGAACTTCTTCCTAGTGTCTAACCCAAACCTCTCCTGGCTCAGCTTAAGGCTGTGCCCTCTTGTCCTGTTGCTGGTTGCCTGGGAGAAGAGACCGATGACCACCCGCCTACAAACTCCTTTCAGGTAATTGTAGAGGGTGATGAGGTCTCCCCTGAGCCTCCTCTTCTCCAGGCTGAAAAACCCCAGCTCCCTCAGCTGCATCTCAAAGGACTTGTGCTCCAGACCTTTCACCAATCTTGTTGCCCTTCTTTGGTTTGCACCTGGATCAAAACTGAAGAGTTGAATGTTTGTGGCATATATGCATGTAAAGTGAGATACTTAGACCTAATGTTTGATTTATGTCTTGAAATCATACAGGAGAGCAGTACTCTTCTTGTCAGACTTTTTGGCAAAAAGTACTTTTTTTTCTTCATTGTTTCATATGTTTAGGCAAATCACTTAGTTATATTATATTTTTTCTGTGGATTTATAAAACAAGGAATGGGAAGAATTAAAAGATGCTTGACCTGCACATGTGATATTAGGCAAACTAAATTATTGTGTTGTATGCTGCACTGCAGGTTTTCAAGAAAGAAACATAGAAGATGCTAGCACACAAAATAGAGGGTCTAAAGGATTACGTGGTGGCTTTGGACAAGGTAAGAGTAAGTTTTTTGTATTGACTAGTTTGTATGGAAACACTGTACATACTGCCATTCTTTCTGGGTTTGCTTGCTCCCTGAGAACTGCCAGTACAAGGGTGAGTGCTGTGAAATGGCTTCTGTTCTTCATCCAGGTTAAAGGCTCTTGATCTGCACATGCAGAATTGGGCATACTGAGTTGTTGTTTGCTGTGCTGTACTCCAGGTTTTCAAAGAAGAAATGCTGCAGAAGGTTCTAGTATGCATACAAAAAATAAAGGGTTTAAAGGATTTCATGGTGACTTTGGACGATGTGAGAGTAAGTGTGAGGTGTTTTTTAAATTAACTGGTTTGTATGGGAACAGCATGCAATTGGCCATTCTTTCTGGGTTTGCTTGCTCTGTGAGAACTACCAGTACAAGGGTGAAAGCTACAAAATGGCTTCTGTTCTTCAACTGTGTTTGTGGCTATGTTGTGGAAGAGGAATGGCGTCTTTAGGAAAACGGTATCACTGAGTATAATACAGTATAGGTTGGAGTTAACAAAGAATCTTTTGGGACTGTTGCACTGCAGATTTCTTGGAGTACATATTACTAGCTTTAATTGTAGTATTTCCTTATACTAATTTTATACTCTATATCTACTACACTGTCTAGATGGGCAGAGGAACATGTCTCAGTCTGGAATTCTTGACTCTGCAGTAAAAGGAACATTTACAGGTGGTGCAGGTAAGACTTTTTAATATTTAGGGGTGAACCCTTCAGATTTGTTCAGTGGTGATTTGTGGCAATGCTGTTCCTTGTTAGCTTGAATGGGTCTTTGAGCAACCTGATCTAGTGGATGGCACCCTTGCCTGTGGCAGGGGGATTGTAACTAGGTGATCTTTAACGTCCCTTCCAACCCAAACCATCCAATGATTAGAATGCATTTTCAGCAGTGCTTCTTAATATTTGAAGAATAATTGATTTACCCCTATGTGAGTTAGTTCAAGCTAAGTTTTTCAGATTTTTAGTTCAGATAATGATTTTTAGGAAGTGTTTACAGAAGCAGTGTGCTAATTCCTCTAGTGGATGTAACTGCATCCTTAACAATGCATTCTTTAAAAAAACAAGTTACTGCTTTACAAAACCAGCATGGTTTATTCTTTCAAAAAATTCCCAACCATTTCTGCATCTTTTGGATTGATGCCCACTATGGTAGGTTTGTTTGACTGTGCAGATGGCAACACTTTGTGCAGAGAAATGATGATGAGAAATTCTGCTGTAGACTCTCCAACAACAAACTGTATGTAGGGTCTGTAGTATTTATGGATATTTACCTCTAGACAGTTTTTGCAGTGAG